>NC_137459.1:255365085-255622585 GCF_964235325.1 Thermobia domestica | reverse complement strand
TTTCTGTCTTTATCAACCACAGCATCCTAACAAATAATATGTACACTCATGCCCAAAATATTTGTCGCTAGTGATGAGCAAATGCAAGATCAAGACCGGGATTGTCCTTGTCCTGGCCTTGGCCTTGCACATCCAGTCTTGGTCTTGGTCTTGCACTGGAACCCATGGTCTGGTTTTGGTCTTGATCTTGGTCTTGCATGCAAGAGTGTTGCAAGTCTTGCATTTAAGAAATCTCACGCGTTCCATAGGTAAATTTTACTATGGATATAAGGGATAATAAACTCTATAATGCGCCAATAATAACGGAAATATAATGCATGTTTCTAAATGTAATATAATTTTTAACTTTGTGTAAGTATCATGATAGTGTACAACATAGGTGATGACCTTTCCTTTTTTAAAGGGTGCCCACGCTTCACTACTTGTAAGATATGTCTAAATCACAACGTTTCGTAATCTGTTTACATTTTTAATAGATCTAAAACTCCACTGGTTCCCAAACTGGGGAGCCTACCTCTGAGACGCATGAAAGAAAATCAGACGGCACAGATTATTGAAATACCATGAATTGCAAAATTATTTTTACACTCTACAGATTTTTCTTTTCAACCACGATTAGCTAAATATGGTATTAATCAAACTTCCAATTAAATATTGAGATTTTGTTTTACATATTCCAATATGCACTCTATGGGGAAGAAGCATTGACCCCTCCTCCTCCACCCCTACAATGTCATGAAAATGTTGTTTCGATATTAGTTTTAAGAGTACACATTGAACATTTCCAACGGATGCTTCAATCTTGGAGCCAAGGCCATACCCATGTAGTCGACACCTATGGTGAACGGTATTACCGATGTTCAATACTACATTTCTATTTAGTTTTTGGAAGAAGAACACCATTAATATGCTTTGAAATGAAATGAAATATCTAGCTTAACGTTCCACGACTGTGCATCAAAGCTAAGGGAGACAATGATGATGAGAAATGACTGAAATGGTGGAATGAAGAAAGGTGGAGGATAGGATAAATACCGATAAAACCCACGCACACGGTGTTTGTCCACCAAAAAGGCTCACATGGTGCGAGATGACACCTGTGTGGCTTGAAAACGAGTAATATCTACAGAAAACGCGAAGAACCAATTCAGAAAACGGCATACTCTTGCTATAAACTACAGGGGAAGATCGACTCACACGAATTGCATAAACTACTGGGAGCAGATTCACTCCAGCAGCATTTTTACTGACACCAAGAAATCCATCTCCTTTTCTTTACATTATACAAAACATCAAGTAGTGCCGGTACGTGTGCAAGAGTCTTGGTCTTCGTCTTCGTCTTGCAGGTATGGTCTTGGTTTTGGTCCTGGTCTTGCACCCCTTGGTCTTGGTCTTGGTCTTGCATCGAGATTCCTGGTCTTGGTCTTGCATGCAAGACTCTTGCAAAAACTGCAAGACCAAGACTCTTGCGCTCATCACTAATTGTCGCATATCTATAACTGTCTTCTTGTAAGAATATAATTTGATAATGACGTTGCAGGACACTTTTAACATTGATACTTCGGGAAATGCATGTTTGTGGTAAATTTCATAGGAAAATAATTATAAATACGAAAATTGGAATGAGTAAAGCAACATGTTGCTAAATGCAGAAGAAAGTTTTGTTTTCGTTTTATTGTTCTTATTTACTGCTCTTTTGACACGAAATTTGCCACATACATGTATTTACCGACTATACAGGTACTAGCATTATAAGAAATACCGGGCCAATTCGTTATCAAATTATATTCGTACAACAACAAATTTATAGACATGCGACAATAATTTTGGACATGAGTGTACATATTTATTTCCAGCAATTCCACCCCCTTCTTACAAACAAGTTTCATATATATAGTGTTTTCCTTAGCAATATCACTAGTTCCAATGCATTTCAATTTCTTTGTCAGTTATTGTTTATTTTTTTTTCCACAAAGCAGGTGGACCTAAAAAAACTTGATTGATATTTCAGTCTTTTCCCTTACTACATTATGTGTACAGTTATTACTATATGTATGCATATACCAACTACAATATATGGATGCATTTTTATCAACAATTTGAGCAGGAATTCATCAACTGCATTGTTATTTTTGTCTGTGTTTACCCAACTAACTCTATGACCTATGGAACCCGGAGGTTCAATCCCATATTCACAAAAGTTCTCCATTCACTTCTGTCCTTAGTCAACTCGACCCAGTTTCTATTTTATTTTTATCTGTGTTTGAAGAAAGTAATGCTATCTTCGTGAAATTAAAATTAGTGTACTGAAAATACATTTGTGACCACATGGACGGATCCAGTGGGGATGGGCACCATTGGTGCAAGAACCCGGTGAGGGAGAAAAATGCGAATCTTTCACCACTCATCCCACGCCAATGCACGACTCTCCAGGAGTCCGTCTTTGATCTGCCCGTGTGTGGGCATGGTATAGAATTTCATTATTTACTGTATTGCATATACTAATTACAGAAAGGCTCTCTCTTTGGTAAATAGTGTTCCCGAATTCAATGAAGAAAATTCGAGTTAATTTTATCGTGGAATATCTTCTGGAGTGCAAATATCTACCGCACAAAATGAAAGTATGTGCTTATAGTATACATAACGAGAGCTCAATAACCGGTTATTCGTTGTCACATTTTGATTTTTAACAAATATACGGAAGTGTTTCCTTCTTTTTGTATAAAAAAGGCAAATGCATATCAAGAAATGCAACGAACGTGTATTGTAACACAACCAATGTCTTTGAAGTGAAATTGTTAACACTGAATCAATACCCCAAAACTTTAAGAAATGCTAAACTACAATTATTATATTTCTCCGATGAATTCCTTCCTTCGGAAATGATTTTCACATCTCTAATTGTAATGATCGCATTCAATAGAAACTATTTTTATTTTACTTCAGTTTGATTTCGTTTCAGGACGCGCAAAACTTTGAAAATACTGAAGTGTGCAGCCACGAGAAAAGTAAGAACGAAAATGCAAGCATGCAATGCTACCCCACAATATAAATAAAAGTAAAAAGTGTGTTTTGCCAAAGGAAATATACTGAAATTCTTGTATATAACAGACTTCAAATTTAAAATAGGTTATTTAAATTACACTTATGTACAATTATTCATATTCTGCTTAATTTCGAAATTAATATACCTCAGCTATTAATATTTTTTTTAAAGTATCTGCCAACCATGTGAAAGAAAATACATGAAACATAACATTTGGGTTCCACATTAAATTGTAATTTAACGCTCCTATAGTTTTGTGATCGAAGATATACGAGACTAAAGTACAAACAAAATAAAAAAAAAAAATGGTTCCAAAATAGCATGCTAACAGAAAAATAATAGTATTGACTTCATTATGAAAGTAACATTTTTAAGTTTTACAATCCAGAAATGCACCGAGGCAAAGGGAGACGGTGGGATAAGAATGAATGAAATGGTGGAATGAAGACAGTGGGAGAAAAAGTGAGAACTCTGGGACAACCCACGTACACGGCGCTTTTCCAGCAAGAAACCCACTTGGCAAAAGTTTGGGATGAGAAAAAGAACCCTCAAGCACCACAGGTATATGCACTAGAACAGGGGCGTCATTTAGGGAGGCAGGGAGGGGCATTTGCCCCCCCCCCCGAGTTTGAGATGTGTATAGATTTTATCAATATAATAGTAAATCAGTGAAAAACGCGAAATTTTACTTAATCAAGGGGTCTTGCCCCCCAACCAAAATCTGAAATGGCGCTCCTGGAGCAATTGCGTCCCCAATAATTGCATTAATGTAAACCTTAATGCATTTATATATTATTAATTTAAAAGTTAGAAGGGTGTTTCAATATAAATGTGTTTTCCTTATATACATTGTATAAATAAAGTTGAAAGTGCAACACAGTACCTACAACTTTAAGTTATAAACACCCTTTTCTAACCCATTGAGCTCAATAAGTGGATTATGCTGTATTAGAGGATTGGAGGATTGTTAAGATTTTGGATGCGATGGGTATTTAAATTTGGTGTGCACACTGTCTGCCAGTTTACATTATATATATATATATATATATATATATATATATATATATATATATAGAGAGAGAGAGAGAGAGAGAGAGAGAGAGAGAGAGAGAGAGAGAGGGGGGGGGAGAGAGAGAGAGAGAAGATGTTTCTGACGTGTGTGTATTTTTTATCTTATACCGAAAAGAATATGAAGAATATGAGTGGTGAAGTTCTGAAACAATTTCAGTATAAAGAAAATGATATCATCCACAGAATACCTTTATTGAATTGCACTTTATGAGCTAAGACTAACCTGATTTGTGTTGCCTTCCTCTTGCTGTTTGTGTATAAATCTAAGTTATACCAAAATAGTATATAGCAAAATATTACCTAGGTACGTTATTATATATAAGTTATGTCACAAGAGTTTCTCGTTGTTATATGGTTAACGTACGTGCCTTTTGCGCAAAAGAGCCGGGTTCAATTCCGGTGGGAGTCCATCCGGTTCGTATTCCACTTTCGGCTGTGGATCCATCTCTGATAAAAGGAACGCTAAACTCAAATCAATCCAAGCCAAATCAAACATTTCCAGTCAAATCATGAATATTGCTCTAGTTTGCTAATCCATGACAAGATATACCAAGGAAGGCAATGACTTAACTCCTATATCCTAAATACATTGTTTTATTTATTTTGTCTTTATTTTTTTTTTACATTGCAAACATATGGGATTTTATGCAGTGTCGTTCTGAGGCGTGATTAGTACCAGATTAAAGAGTGCGACTAACATATGTTTCCTGCAGTAATCAAACTTTCATATTACGCTAACCATACGTTAAAACGACTCTGCATAAGGCGGTAGATATTTAGAGAGCAGCTGGACATAAGGTTTTCTCTCTATGGATGTCTGTTGGACCGAAAGCATTAATGAAGTGCCGACAAAATCATTAGAGCTGGTATGTTAGCATTGTGCACAAAACTTACTCCTGCCAGGAAGCTTTATTTTATTTTATTTTATTTCGAGAGAAACTAATTATTACATATGTAAAAAAAAAAAAAAACTGATAAACACCTATGTAATATAACCAACATTGTTAGAACTGTTTTCGAGAAAGTCGTTAGAGTGGAAATAACTAATAGCTGTGACCATTATGTTTGTTGAAGTAATTTAATTTTATTTATTTATATATTTATTTATTTTTTTATTTTTCAATATATACATAATATCCTTGAGCATTTGTTTATGTTATACTTTCAAATGAAAGTGTTAACCATGACATTTTTCGGCAAGAATTTACTTCAAGAACATGAAATGAATATATGGATCTCTGCATCTAATTGTTTATTCAGTCGGGAATACTTGCCGTGAACGGGAATTGCCAGAACAGATGGCTTCATAATTATCTCTAATTTCAGGCTGCATTTCAAACCACTGTTACAAGCTAATTAACTGTGTAATTGTATGTTATAGTTTCGTCATCATTCTTGGCCTAATAAACGGTTTTCTATTCTGTCAAAATTATTTCCAAATGCAGACTACTTCAATGTTAATCATTGAAAACAAACTTTAGTAAAATAATTGGTTTTCAAAAGAAAGAAAAACATATATTACTAATTTAAATTGATTTTTTTTCAGTCGTGTTCAGTATCTGAATTCAGACCTGAAATATTTGTTAGGTAATTCACCTTTCACTTGTTACGGAAAAACAAATAAACGCATAAAATAATGATAATGAAATCAACTGACATTTTTTTTTTTTTTTTTTGGCAAAATCGAAACATTTGTCAGTGTCAGTTGTATAAGAGAAGTTGTATATGCTGTACATATCCAAATATTTTCTCATTTTTACCGAAAATCTAATGTCAAATATAAGGGCAATCCATGTATTTGATTATTCCTTGGAAACTATTGTAAATAATAATAATAATAATAATAATAATAATAATAATAATAATAATAATAATAATAATAATAATGCCGAATACTATGTAAACATACTCTTTCATGCTATTTCTTAAGACATCTTGTCACTTCTTTGCTGGGATTGTAGAAAAAAAATGGAATACATTATCTTGAAATCCACCAATTCCAAACCAGAAACGGAGAGAGAGAGAGAGAGAGAGAGAGAGGGAGAGAGAGATCACGCAACCGTTTCTGTGGTGGTGACGGAAACGTAGGTTTGTCATTTGAATTTATGAATTTCATTATTTTTCGAAACAAACTAATAAGGAAAAGAAGAAGAAAAAACTTGCGCAGAAAAAAAAAATCTGAACAGAAAATACCATTTATCACTGCACATAAAATGTAGGTTTCTCGGTTAAATAATGGGAGTTTCACCGAATATTTCATCTTTAAAATTATTCCAGTTTTCAGAAAGAAAGAAATAATAATAATAATAATAACAAAAAAATAGATCTCAGCCTTCTAATATTACAATGAACTGATTGGATGCCTTCCTATCACAATCCGTTTGGTGTGAAATAAAAGATATTACTTTTCGAAAAAAAAAGGGAAAAAAAGTAAGTTTGGCCTGATTCCAATGCTTGCTAGTTGGCAATAAGTGCAAATCCATAGCCAAATATTTCCTGGAATGACATCAAACTTACGTGTTTCCGCTATTAAAGTTCGATGGAATATTTATGTAGATTTTTCGTTTTATGTATGAAAAGTGTACGATTTTTTTTTTTTTTTGTCTAATGGTAGAAGACTTTAGTTCAAGTAAGAATCTCAATGTGGGTTAGTTCTTATGTTTAAGGTGCATAATTCTTAAAAAAAATAAATGGTGCACCTCTTTATCGTAAAAATGGTAAAGCAATGAAATTTGTAAATATACAAATGGTAGAGCGCTTTACATCGTGTGTGATTAAATCTCTGGCTGTGTAAGCTTCTATTAAGTATATTGGTGTCAGTGCATTTTGTAAAAAAAGTATTATGTTTTCTCTCAGTATCTGAAGATAATCACTATCTTCACAATCATCACATTTTTGTACAATAATCGGTCTCTTGTAGTCAGCGGACATACTGGCTAGTGCGCATCTTTGGTGCACGGGTCCCGTATTCGATTCCCGGTGGGAAAAATTTGAATTTTGAACGTATTACCCTGATATGGATTTCAACTAAAACTGTATATTCACTTCCCCCATTGTCTCACTGCTGGAAAGACACACTAAACTCCAACCAACTAATCCAAATAAAAAGATTAAGCACATAATGGCATATATATGCTAGGCTCATCAAGATCTAGCATTGCACCTAGTTTTTTTTCAAGATCGGATAAGCTTGTTGGCGTACGGCATTATTATCATCTTTGCCATTGATTACAATATTACTAGGGGAAGGCGTTGTACCTTTGAAACAACGTACCTTTGAACACCTGTGCTTTTCTCGATTCAGAGCTATCAAGGTGCAGTTATTAAAATTCATTTGAAAGATTAAATAAAAAAAGCATTACAAACGCGTTTGGCTGTTGTTTACTGAGTGTTGTGTCGAGCAATGTTCCTTTTATTTTTTTCACCCCCAAAACGAATATTTTTTGTAGCTATCTTTTGAGTTTTGTGCTCTTCGGTTTTCGCAACTTGATATATTTATTTGTCCAAACTTGGGGTAGAATCATTGGTGAATACAGTAATATTTTTAGTTTTAACTTCTGTTCAATATTTAAGCTAGTGGAGTACTTTTTTTTCGTAATGGTGACCCTCCTGTACCTATGAACATTAATGCATCGTGTACCTTTGAACGATAAATAATACTTTTTAAAGCTACACAATGTAAGTAGTTAAAAAAATGATATATTTTATATAGGTTAGGTTAAGATATAAAGTTATTAATTATAATTTTAAGTAGTTTCTATATATCCGCTTATTATATAACATAATGTTAAGAGTTGTATATGCTCAACTTTATTGTTCACAAGTTTTTGTTATAACTTCTCTTTAATTTGTAATTTAATTAATCAAATTTCAATTCTGGGGAACTTTTTTATAGCTAAAGCTTTTATTGAAATTTATAACTGTTAATATTTATGGCTTTTTTATATAATTGCCGCAGAAACATTGTAATTATCACTGTTCAAAGATACAAGAGGGTCTGTTCAATGGTACACAACCATAATGTACCTGTGAACAAAACGGATTTGTTCTTATTTTATCTTATAAAAGCTATTGTAATTATGTAACATGTTTAAAAATCATCCTATCTGATAGCAAAGAGATGAGATTAAAATGTACGAAAAAAAAAATGGGGAGAAAGTGCTGAATATTAGCACCAAAATTTCGAAGATTCTAAAAGTGTTCACAGGTACAACGCCTTCCCCTAGAGCTTTTCTGCTTCAAGTGTGCCTCAGCTGGCGCTGCTGTCGATTCATGTTTTCCTCTATCACCCTCGAAAGAGGTGGGACAAGTTACTGTGGGAGAGAACCCTCAATGGTTGGATGCGGACAAGATTGCCACATTGAATTACTTCACGGGCTTCGCTGTACACCAGTAGCGTAGCCAGAATGTGTGTTTGGGGGGGGGGCAAGTGCTGTTATAGGTACATATAGAAAAATTACAAACAAAAAAATTTATAAACATAAAAATATATAAAAAATTACAAACATCAAAGTACCAAAGTACATTGTCGGACCTCTTTGGGGGGGCCCGGCCCCTCCCCCCCTCCCTACGCCACTGCTGTACACTGTCTTGTTAGCCATTTTAAGCAGTATATGATCTTCACACGTCAAGATTAAACGACTGAATGACAAATTTGCAACACATCCGAGATCATTCACTCCTTTACCCAAAGCAAAGGGAAGGTTTTCATCTTAAGAGGCTTGTGGGGGTGGTGTCGAAATATTTCACATATTTTCGAGGTCATACTTGAAATAGAAGGATTTACTACTACTATTACTATTACTATTACTACTACTATTATTATTATTACTACTACTACTACTACTACTACTACTACTACTAATAATAATAATAATAATAATAATAATAATAATAATAATAAGACGTAGTAGGTCAGTGGTATAGCATTCACCTTCGTTGTGTGCGGTCCCTGGTTAGATTCTAGCTCGCGCCAAGTGGTCTCTGTGATGGAAAACCCCTTATTTGTGGGTTTTCTCGGGGTTGTCCCGTTTCCTCCCACTGTAATCATTCCATAGTGCATTCATTTCTCATAATCATCGTTCCTTTTAGCTTAGCCAGCTTAACTATGGGACGTAAAGCTCAAAGATTTCATTCTCGGCGGGAGAACATGTGGTTCGGATTCCACGTTAGTCAGTAGGTCCACGTCTCATATCGCCTCGTTGCTGAAAGGGACGCTAAACTAAAATCAACTCAACTCATTTCATTACATATTTAATAATAATAATAATAATAATAATAATAATAATAATAATAATAATAATAATAATAATAATAATAATAAGCTGAATACAAGAAAGCAATACCACATCTTGAAGGTAAGAATACATTTTACGCAGTTTTATTTCTTTAATAGCGTAAACATTTCTTCATTGCTAGTATGTCACCTCCCATAATTTGATAATCCTTTGTGAACTACGGTTTTTTAGTTAATTTCTTCATTTTGGCGTAAGAAGTACACACATCTCACCAATTGAACTATTACCTCTGCCTATTTAATTTATCTTATATTTCAGCTCTAATCAGGAATGTTCTTATCACAGTGTTCTAACTATATTTTCCTCTTCCTTACTATGTTCATTATTGACCTTCGCTCTCTATTGCTCTTAATGTTTCCTCAAAGTGTATTATTTAACCTAGCCGATCTTCTTCATTTTTATAAATGCATCATTTCCAACTGACTGACGTACGGCGTAGGAGGGCTATTTTATGGTGCGAGTAAAGCAGAAAATAAAAAGAGAAGAAACAATGAGACGGAAAAATGTAGATTAAGCTGGATTTTACACGCAACCATTGATCCACGAGCGGTATGCCTTCAAAACCATCGATAACACTATCAATTTTCGTGTTTGCTTATCGCTGCTACATTTCACTAACGTCAAGTTACTTGTCAACTCATTTCTCTTTCACAGATACGGCGAGCAGCAAACTGTGACGTCTCAGAGCATCCAATAATAAATTACTGAAAATAAAGGATATCATGTTTCAGTATCTTGCAGTCCTTTTATTTTTACTTTTTCCTATAGTGTGAAAATTATAACTTCTTTTCTTTTACCCCATTTTGAATTAATTTTAGAAAGTTCAATCGAGACAGTTAAATCTCTTTCTCGCACCTAAAAGCAGTAGATTCACTACCATTGCATCAGATTTGTTCCTGAGTGGCATTTCTCAAAGTAAATTTATAGTTAGTTCGACTTGTTTCTACTGAAAATGTTATATTCATATATATAATGAAAATTGTTAATCTCAACCAACTCATCTGTCCGCGTTCCGCTATGGTCAATCTTTCGACATCTCATGTTTCTACGAGTCCATCCTATTTCATGGCAGTCAGTGACCGGGGCTCCCCGACATTAAAACAAACGGTAATAAATAAGTCTTGACTTTCTACCCCCAAACAAAGCTCTCCAAGTCTCATCTAACTCAAAGGTCAGAGATGATGAAGTTTAACAAAGAACTTCATTTGGATCCAGGCGTATATATTCATTTAATGACTTTTTGTCAATTATTAGTAATCCAAATGTTAGTAATCAAGATAAACTACAAGCTAGAGGCAAACAACACTAAGTTGTGCTGACATCGACTCCACAAATAGAAATCTCACAACTAGCAGCAGCAAAGGAAAAAATAATTGAAGAAAGAAAACGCCAAACTAAAAGCAGCAAACATAGAACTAGTGAAGAAATTTAGAGGAGGCCAAACAAATAGGAAGAAAACAAAGGAAAGCAATACTAAAAAAATAATCCATGAAAAATCCAATGGAAACGACAGTACAAAATGAAGTTGTAAATGGAGACTGATTGAATATGATAATTCCGATGTTGATGAACGTGATCTGTGATGATGATGACATGGATGATTTGTCAGGAATTGAATTGGTAGACACTTGCATCATGAGTGGTAAATTTGGTTGCAGTAATGAAGAATGGTAGAGATGCACATCCTGTGAAATGTGGGTACATTTTTTTATTGTTTTATTTTTTTGAATGATGAAGATATGCCTGAAAACTAGGTTTGTGATAGATGCAGAAATGTTTAAAGTTAAGACCCCTACAAAAAAGGTATTATGTATTTATTTATATTTATTAAAAGGTATTATATATTTATTTATTTTTATATATTTCCCCCTCCACTCCTCCCCTACGTTGCTCCGTCAAAATGAAATTATAAAAATCATCCCAGTCCCAAACCTCATCTACATTGAAAATTTGATCAAGTCGGTCGGGTGGTTCAAGAGTTATTACGTTTTATTTATTTTTATGTCCCCCTCCTCCCCTCCCTTAAGTTCCACTGTTAAAGTAAATAGGGCCTAGCTAGAAACGCTCCCAGGCGAGAACCGCATCTACGTTAAAAATTTGATCGAGATCGGTCGGGTGGATCAAGAGATTAAGAGTCACAAACATAGTCACTTTCAATTTTATAAATAGATAACTCAAAATATGTATTAAGAAAACTTTGATACTAGCTAATAAAATTTTTGATGGTAACAATAATGGACATCTAGAGGACAGTCGCAGAAGCCCAAATATAGAAAGATCCTGGCTCATTACGATAAACTATGGGGAAGAGAAGGCCAATGCTCTGTTGAGCTTACCCAATCTAAGCTGGATGAGGATAAGGAGATGAGGATACTACATACAATATGGGCAGAAGAAATAACGGCAAAGGTAAAAAGAGCTGATATCTAAAACCTTGCCTGGTCCCTACGGAATATAGAAACTAGACATCAACAAAACATAAATTATTTAAATCCAAACAATCTTGTTTAACCTTGTTTTCAGAACTCACACAGTTCCCATCAGTTCTAGGAACAACAAGACAATCGTAATACCATAAAAATGGAGACATGTCCAACGCTAAGAGCTGCAGACCCATTACTATCAGTTCGGTGTTCCATAGAGTTTTTACTTCAGTAATTGACGAGCGATTAAGAAGTTTTATCAAATATGACGGCAGACAGAAGACTTTTACGAGTTTTCAAAGTAGGCCTACGTCAGACAGTTGTTTTATACTAAATCAGATTCTGTATGAATGTAAGAATATTCAATGAGTTCAATAAAGTTCCATAGAGGTCTCAATTATTATTATTATTATTCACTAGCTGCCGACTCAAAACTGAGAAAGAAAGTAAAAATTATTCTACACTTGAATCAGTTTACTATGAATGGTGTCTTGTACGCCAAAAAGCCTGACGGTGGGTTGGGAATCCCAAAATTAACTACCGTATTTTTTGGAGTACAATACGCTACGGACTATAAGACGCGCCTTAATTTTTAAGCATTAAAAATATATTAACCTTTTTCCAGATTTTCGCAGAGCTTACGGTTTATATATTCTAGTCCCTGCAATTCATGTTTGTCGCATCGGTGCACTGCAGCTGCCAGTTGAATCAAATGTTGCCAGATAGAGATACGTTTCCCATGGCATGGGATATATGACCATCTTTAAGACTAGCGTGAAGTTTAAATCAAACATTGGATATTCTTTATATCAATTTCGAGTTATTAATTAAGACGCACCTGAGTTTTGGAGGCAATTTTTCGAAGAAGTTTTATAGTCCATAATATGCAGTAACATTATTTCGCTGGCAATGTTAAAAATGGAAAACAAGTGGAAGAACACCTGGATCCTGCCATCAAATCATTATATGTTTCAAATATAATTGATGTCTTCCTACAACGGAGAGCAGCACTACTTGGAGTATACTGGCCTCTTCAATTTAAGAAGGTTAAGAAAATCAAAGACATTTTCAAAACTGACGAATTGAAAGTATAGAGTGAATTAAAATTCCAGAGGAAAGGCACAGAATATTTTGCTAGTAATAAGATCTAAAATGAGGTTGTATATGATAGCACATTGATGAGGGATACAAGATTCATAGACTTTTTTTTTTCGAAAATACGAACTAATACATTTGGGACGAAGGTTATCCTTGCCCAGATTAAAGCAAGTGAGGACGTAATATTGAGAAGGTGCAAAACAAACAAACAGGGAAAAAAAAAAACGAAAGGTTGGTGCTTGTATTATGCAAATGCTCTGTGAATAAACCAAAAATGACTCATAGACACAACGAGGTGGTGGGGCTATTAAGACACGAGCTCTTTAAAAAATATATATAAAAAAATGTAAGTTTGGAACCAAAAAAAAAATGTTACGACACGAAATATTTAAGCTGGATCTAATCACAACCAAAAGGGATGAAGCAGTCACAATGGATGCAAAGTGAGCTTCGAGCAAGCAAACTTTGAAGATAACGTTATTCTTGAAAATATTCGGAAATATCATAAGAAAATGAAAGCTGTTAAGAACAAATTTAAAGTGAATAAAGTAAGAATTGTTCCGGTCAGACCGAGTTATTGTGTTATTCTCCGTGTTATTGAAATTAAATTCATGTGATGAATAGCATTTATAAAACAGAAAAAAAGGAAGTGCTGTGCTTCCATTTCCTTCGAACAAAATGCGATTTTCAGCTAGTCAAAACTCAGTTGCAATCCTTTTAGGGTTGATATTATTTTAAAATTTTCTGTAGGAAACACTTTAGAGCTAAGGGCAACAAAACGAGTGAAAACTGTTGAGGAAAATCATAGACAAGAAAAGAAAACTCAAACGAACACAAAAGAAGAAAAATAATTGAACTTCGTTTAAACAGTAATATTTTAACATATTAAAATACGAAATTATACAAATGGTAGTCCTGAAACTTTATAAGAAAAATCAACAAATTGAGCTGCGTAGGAAAAAAAATGTTATAAACACGAACGTAGCATTTTCTCAACAAGAGTCTGAAATTTGAAGATAATGCAACTTCTCTCGAACATCTTAGAGTTAAAAGTTTGTGGAAACCTTGCAAGGGTAGCAGTTCATAAAAGAAAAGAAATATCCAAATGGGATGCTGAATAAAACATTAATTTCATTAATTCAGAAGAACTAAGGAGAGATTTCGCTGGTAAACAGAAAGGCGTTGATCTCCAGTCTCATCAATTTAATTTAGAGGTCTAAAACTTTCACATTGTACTTGCAAATGTCGCAAAATTGTCTGGAAAGGTAACAAGTGTGTCTGTGAAGAGAACTTTTTTTGCCGAAATGAACGCTGATTATAATCATATAAAGAATACCTTAAAATAAGTCGATTTGTGAAGCATGGGCGCATTTTTGGAGAGTACAATTGGGTAACGCAATTATTGTACTCGTCAGTTTCTGGAATATTTTAAGTTAACTGAGAGTTTAAAGAAAGTCCCAGCTACGCATTATTAAAATATGTTGCCTTTGTTCCATAGACATATGTCCTAATTATATATAAAACTGCATGAACTGACATAAAATAAAGGAGTACTTCCGGGTGACGTGGCAAATTGAAATTTGGCATAATTATATATCTCCAGTACTAACCTATAGGAAAATGGCCAAAAGTGAACATTTTTAATTTTTGGAGGGTCTAAAGGAGATATGAAGAAATTCCCATGTTATTTAAATGAGCCTTTTTTGACCTATAATCTCATATTTTAGGTTTTGGAATACAAACTTGAAATTCGATATGCTTGTACGCTTTCATTAACGTTACCTAGGTAAATCAGTGGGAATAAAAAATTTCCGCCTTAGGAGTGGTTTTATAGGGAACTGAAAAATCTTCCCCATGTTATTAATAAGGGACACGTTTACACCTCAAAATTATTGGGCACTTCCGTAGAGCTAGAATGATTAAATTTGGCATGATTGTAGCTTTTCGAGACGAACCTACAGGAAAATTGTCAAAAAAATATGTTTATTTTTGGGAGTCTAAAGGGAGACTGAAGAAATGTTTCATGTTATTTAAATGATCCTGTTTCTGGAGCCATAATCTCATACTTTAGGTCCTTGTAAATGGAATAGAAACTTGAAATTCGGTACGTTTTCTTTAGCGTTATCTAAGTAAACCAGCAAAAGTAAAAATTTGGAACTGTAGATGGTTTTATAGGGAACAGAGAAATCTTTCGTATGTTTTGTATATGGGGCATTTTCTACGCTCCAAAATGTTTATGCATTTCCGGCAGGATTAGAATGATGAAATATCGCATTATTGTAGCCTTCCGGGTCTAACATACAGGAAAATTGCCAAAAGTGAATATATATATATATATATATATATATATATATATATATATATATATATATATATATATATATATATATATATATATATATATATATATATATATATATATATATATATAGTTTTTAAGGGATCTAAAAGTGGACGAAGAAACTCCCGCGTTATTTAAATGGGCGTTTTCTTGGGATACAAAAATATTATATTTTAGGAAGTGGAAGTAGGAAAATAAACTTGAAATTATGGGTTTAAGAAGTGCGAGGCTCCGAGCATACATGTGGTGTTTGGAGGCAAAATCTCCAGTTGTCCAAATTCTGGAAATATTAAGTGCAAATACACGAAATTAACTCTTGATGAAAATACTGATGATACATAAGACATTCGAGGCCGTAGGCCGAGCAAACTCAGAGGTTTGGGGGCGGAGCCAAAGACTAGTATACTGTATATATCTACGTTGCTAATACAAAGGAACTTATTGTAGTATTCTAATACGTTTCATATATTGTATCTGTAAGTCGGTGGAGTAGTTGTTTTTTCTATATACTGTGCATTAAGGTTTATTTTGTGTTTATATTAATTTAGTGCAAAAATAGACTAATGAATATTGTTATGTTTTGCACAACTTCACAATAGTTTTACATACATACATACATATATATATATATATATATATATATATATATATATATATATATATAACTATCCAATTGGCAGTGCACGTGAGAAAAGTAGAGTTCCAGTCAGTAGTGCACGCATAATTGCAACAACCCAGGTGATGTGCAAGGGAGTTTATATCGTCCGAGCTTCATTTCGGGGTATTTGTAAATATATCATAATATGGTAAGGTTCATGTTTCCATAATGTGTTTAATATATTGTCCAAGGGAACTTAGAACCTAGACAGCTTCATCCTCTATGTACGCCACTGTTTGAAGTCTAGAATTCCTTAGAATATACAGCTTTGAACAAAGAAAAAAAGTAGAAGAGTTTAATACAGAATCTTTGCAGGTGGGTAGGAATAATTCTGAGTGAATTTGCTTCGTACAGATTAGGATTCAAACACATAACTGCTCTTTCCAAAGCCATGACTTTCAGGTTTTCCAATGTCATATATTTACTTTGCTGCTTCTTAATACATCATCTATATACGAGGTGTGTTCAAACAGTATTAAACCTTATTTTTTCCCGCGCAAACGAATGAAGCGCGGGAGACTTTTTTCAGTGTAGATGTAGAGGGGACACTCATGCGCAGTCGTGATCTTTTCTCGCCCGCAGACAGCGTCAGTCTCAGGCAATCGCCCAGCGAGTGTAGGCGTGTAGTGAGAGGTCGTCGGATTTCAATTCTTGACAGAAAAGAAAGCTTGAGTAGCGATATTGCATTTTTTTTTTCAAAAAAGCTTAGCGATACAAGAGCGGAGTCCATTCGCAAGATTCAACAGGTCTTCAGGGACGTTGTCATGATCACCTTACGCATAAAGGAAATGAAATGAAATATTTGAGTTTTACGTCCCACGGTTATGCCGGCTAGGCTAAAGGAGACGGTGATGATGAGAGATGAATGAAATGGTGGAATGAAGAAAGTGGGAGGAGACGGTGATTATGAGATATGAATGAAATGGTGGAATGAAGAAAGTGGGAGGAGACGGGATATTCCTGAGGAAACCTACGCACACGGTGTTTGTCAACCACAAGTTTCAGTTGGCGGGAGCAGGGTTCAAACCCGGGACCCCATGCACCAGAGGTGAACGCTCTGCCACTAAGCCACCGCGGCCCCTTTACGCATAAATGAGTGGTACAACAGCTTCAAAGATGACAGCACACCAGTGGACAGTCAACTACCTTCAGGTAGGCCCTCAGCAAGGCAGAATGGCAATGTGATTGAGTAAATGCGGACTGTGGTCTTGCAGGACCGTCGTATCACAGTCTGAGGAATTGCGAAATTGAGTACGGCGAGGCCTCGGGGTTACATGTGTAGGATCGACACTGCGTACGATCGAAACTGCGTAGGATCGAAACTGCGTAGGATCGAAACTGCGTGCGATCGAAACTAAAACCGGCGTAGGATCGAAAACAGATAAGGTCATATGATCGAACAACAAAAAAAAAAAAACAATTATTTTGTAATCACAGAATATTAAGTAATAGTATTTTTTTTGGAGTTATATAGGGAAAAACCGGAGTAGGATCAAAACTGTATAGAAACGAAACTGAGAAATAAAATAGTGACAAATATAATTAAATAATCATACAGGGGTGTACCCAGGAAGTTTTTCTTGGGGGACTATGACTTATTCAGGAGGACCAAAAAAAGCTAAGTCTTGTCTCAGCAGGGAGAAAGGAGAAGCCTCCCCCCAAAAGCCACTACTCCTGATCAAGTTGGCAAATTCCTTGTTCAGAAGATTGCCGTTAAGTTCAATTGACTTAGCTTATCATTTTCTTAGTTACCTAGTTGCTGTGAATTGTCACTTCTTTTATAGACTTTGCAGCTGGCACAATCGAAGGTTCATGTAATTAGTTCAAGTTTTTGCTAGTTTGGGCTTCGTCCCAAATTTACTAACTTCCAGGGTTGTTTTGTTTAAAACAAAATATTTAAAACAAATAATTAAAACTTTTTTTAATTGTAATTTAATGTTAATTGTAATTGTTTGTGAAAAATTTGGGAAATTTATCCTTTCCCCCCTATTATTTCAGTGTCCTTGGCTATATTCAAACCAACGTACAACTGTCTGGAATCATTCTTGGCCTACAAAACGCACCATAGAGGAGCACGATTGGATAATTAGGGAAGCCGGTGAACCACCATGTATGCTGATTTTTGCTTCTGACACGTAAGAAGTGCCAAAATTTCATGTGTATTATGAGAGAGTTTTTTTTCTTTCTTTCTTTGTATGGCAGCCAGCGACTTCAGGTTTTTACTGTATCTTGTCAACATACCAGAAAATTCTTTTTAGGTCACTTGAACCCATGTGGCTTTGGTGTTGCCAGCTAGAAAAAATCATGAAATTCGGCTAGGGATTTTTTTTTTAATCACTCCTACATTTTTTCAATAATCCCTCCCGTTAGCAACACTGCAATCTAACTTACACCAAAAAATAGCCATGTCCCTCTTCTAAAATACAAGACGTAAACGATATCAATCGGGCTAAGAGTGTTTGGGCAATAAATCATTAACTGAAAGTCTACGAAAACCCCAAAATCGATTTTGTCCCGAAAGGGTTAATGAGATATGCGCACCAAAAATTTCGAGCTCTAATTTAACGTGAGCCCCCCCCCCCCCTTCAAGTTTCTGGGCTGGTCCATAGAATGAATGGCCTACATAGTACTGTCTACGGGCTGGATGGGCTACCAAATTTCAGCTTTCGTTCTCCCATAGTTAATGTGATATAGGCGCCGAAAATTTGGGGGCTAACTTCACCAGAGCCTCCCAACTTTCTGGGCTAGTCGAGATAAAGATCGACGGGCTAACAAATTTCATCTTTTGGGCCAATATAGTTAATAAGGTGTGAAAACCAAAGTTTTGGGGCGTTAACTTAACGTGAGCCCTTAACTTTTTGGGCAAGTTGAGATAATGGGTGTACCAGGTACTAAACTTCATGGGCCTTCCAACCCATTATTATTTAGCATTTGGGGCACTCAAGGAACACAGATACAGGGTCTCCAAATGTGAAAATGAAAATTCAATCTTTAAGTTTTGTGTCAGACTGTCATCCTGGGTAGACTAAAGGAGACTCAGATGATGAGAATAAATGGAATGGTGAAATGAATTTATTTGGGAGGGAAGCAAAGTATAATACATTTCAGTCATTACACATGCAAATAGATGTTTTATGGTAATTGTTTTTTGCTGAAATATAACTTAGGTATCTTTTATACGTGTTTAGGAGCTGAGATTATTATCTAATAATTATAAGGAAGATACATTTTTTTTTTTTTTTTTAAGGAAGATACAAGTTTTTCACCTTCGTACAACAATTCATGTTTAATAGGCGTATAGAAGGGGCTCATGCCCAAAACATTGGGACTCCATTTCTGGGACCCCATGGTGGGGACCCGGTTCCTGACCACCACTGTGCTGAGGGGAATCGGATCTTTCCAACGTCACCATCTGTATGCAACAACTCCATGCTTAAACGAGAAATAGAGTGGACTCGAGCCCAACATTTCGGAACCACATTTTCTGGAGCTTCGAGGCCAGGGCCCAATTTCTGACATTACCGCTTTCGTTAATCGACCCCGACCTTTCAAACGCTAACACTATAGTACAACATCATGTTAAATAGGCAAATAAAAGAGACCTGAACCCAAACTTTTGGGATCTCATTTCTGGAGTCTCAGGTCCCGGAGCTTTCCAACACCACAATATGTATCCAATAACTCCATGCTTAAAAAAAAAAAAAAATATAATGAAGCCAAGCTCAAAATTTCTGGACACCATTTTTGGACCTTTGAGACAAGGGCCCAATTTCTGACGTTAACACTGTGCTCAGACGACCCGAACATTTCCAACTTCACCACCCACATACAATTACATGTTTAATAGGCGTATAGAAAGAACCCGCGCCCAAAACTTAGGCACCCCATTTTTCTGGAGCCTCATGGCTGGGGCCCGGTTTCTGATATCACCACTGTACTCGGGAGACCCGGACTTTTCCAATGCCACCATCTGCATCCACTAACTCCATGTCTAACACGGCTTCCCCATTTTAGGAGGATTTTGATGAGTTTTCTCCAGGTTCCTTACAACTATTTACAACGTTTCAAACTATTCATAAGAAATGAAATTTCAATACATTAGAAACTATGTTCTTTTAAAATGTTCAAAATGGATGACAGCATTGATTTCCAGTAATAATTGTAAACTTCCGTAATTTTATTCTCTATTTGAATAGTAGTTTAATTTTGAATCTTTTACGGTTAAAAATATTTTTGTGAAATGTAACGGAATACATTGAAATGCTTCTACTCCCACCGGTACGTGTTCCAAAATCGACTTGAGGTTCAGTGTACAAATGAGAAACTCCCAAAGCGAAGTACAATATTGTAACGTTGTTGACATACATATGAATAACTGGTGATTAGGTCGTTAAGCTGTACATAAAATCATATAAATTTTCATTCATATTACGCAGACAAGTACACACAGAACAGCATATGAATCTTTATCTGACTTTTGTTTCTCTAACTTTCTGACAGCCTTTACGAAATAATAGAGATGCAAGGGCTCGGAGAAAAAACAGCTTTTTTGGAAAAAAAACCTCGGTTTTTTCTGCTTCGCTTTTTTGCTTGGGAAATTTTGGGCTTTTTTTTTAAATTCTGCTTTAAATTGATAAACCAGATTTTGTTTCGCTTCTCTACAACACAAAAAGTCATTTAATTACTGGTTGATGCCGATAATAATATAAAACCTCGAAAATAAACCATGAATTTCGAAAAGATATTTCAAACAGTTTTACTTCCCAACATATTTACATTATGAATTCCAAAGGATTAACCAATGTATATAATAAGATTTTTTTTAACCTCCTACATACAAAAGTAAGCAGGGTTGGCAAGAGCCATGGCTGTTTTTTTAAAATGCCAAAAAACCGTTTTGGGGGGGGGAGTTTAAACTAGGCTTTTTTGGTTTAAACCAGTTTTTTGGGTTTAGATATTTTGCTTTATGTATTTATATTACATACTGACAGAAATAAGTTTGTTTCGCCTTGGTGTTATTATGCAACAACGGGGTTATGCTGGAAGAGGTCACATAAGCTTAAAGAAGTCCGGTCAGTAAATTTCTTAAATTGAGAAACTCCCGCCCTAGCCATCGGGAAAATCCCGTCATTACTCTAAATGTAAAACAATAACGGAAAAAATCCTGTTATTGCTTTGCATGTAAAATTTAAAGGTCAACGTATCATAATCAGTACGCTAAAACTGAGGTATTAAATTACAAATTTAGTATGTAGATATCATTGAAAGTACAATCCAAGCTAATGTTGAAAGCTACGTAGGCAATCGATAAATTTTGTCAATTTATATCAGTATATTTAAGCAAACTTGGCTTCTTTATAAAACAACAGGCATTCAGGCATGCAGAAATATACAATTTAGTTTCTTTTCGTATGTTCAGGCTTAACATCCTTACGTAATACCGAGGTTATCAAGGAGAAGACTTTCGCTTAAAGTGACATCCCAACCGCTACTTTGTTTACGCATGAAAGAAGGGTTGTGGTTCGACCGAGAATTGAACATGGGACACCTTGATTAAAAGGTGAAAAGGAAATAAAACTAATGCAGATGGTTTGATGTATGGAAACGTCACCATGAAGTTCACACGATTCGCATTTTTCGTACCTTTTATTTTTTTTCGGTTTAAACCAGTTGTTTATTTTTAAAAAAAGAAGAAAAACAGCTGGTGTAAACCAGCCAACCCTAAAAGTAAATACTTCTTTTAAAAAAATACTCAAATAAGTAGCAAAATTCTATGTAGTATTTTTACTTCAAAATATTCCATACCCTCTTTTTGGAACAAAATAAAATAAAAATAAAACATAAGAAAAATACTTAGATTTATATGATACACTTACAGGCTGCACACCTAGAGCTTTTGGTTTTGTATATTCTTGAAATTCTGCAGTTTTATATAAGCACCATCACGGTTTATTCAGTCCTCAAGTTTTCTGTATTTTTAACAAGAGGGATTGAACATGAAGAGTGTGAGATAAAAACATCATAACCCATAATTTTACTATTTTAAGAAATTAGAAATTTTCTGCTGCACAATCCATTTTGAAAGTCGGAAAGCTGATTTTTCACATAAGTCTATACATCAGGGATTAAACGAAGCGGTATGCGTTGCTGCCTATCTGATGCTGCGTAACTCAGCGATTCAAAATTTGTTAGTTACCATGTTCTTGGCTCACACCCTTCATATCATTATGGAACTTTCCCCACCCCACCAACACACACAAAAAAAGGACTACGGAATATATTTAAGTTAAGATAAATACAACTGCACAACAAACATGATTGACTGGAGCTTTTGCGCTTCTATCGAGAAGTCCGGAATTCAACTCAGCATTCGACCATTCTGACAAAACTTTTCTTCATTCCATCTATGAAGTAGAAATAGTGCGTGTACTGTGAGTTGGCTGACTTCATTTCTTATTGTTTTTAAATCGTTATTATTACTAATTACCAGCAGTGACGGTTTTGCGAGGGTTAGGGGGGGGGGCGGTCTTTCGGACTGAAGCCTGTTCCCCAAAATTACGGAATGTCTAAAACAAACGAAATATCTATTAGTTATGCGTTTACTGATAAACTTTAAGCTGCCGTCAAATAAAAATTACGAATGTTTAGAAAAACTAAACATTAGTAAGAAAAAAACCCTCCCAAAACACTTTTCTAAGTCCGCCACTGATTCTCAGTACAAAATAATCTTCAAGGTTGTATCCGGAAGATTATCGCTAAATATATAAACGAAACGAAATACAGTATTAGTTATGCCTGTACTCATAAACTTCAAGCTCCTCCCAAATAAAATTAGGACATTTTAGAAAATGAAACAATCAGAGAAACCCGTCCCAAAGTACGTTTCTAAATCCGCTACTGATTATTTGTATAAATTAGTATTCAAGGTTGTATCCGGAAAATTATTGCTAAATCGTTGCACAGCTACAGTATAACAGAAATGTGGAAGTACGGTTAGACGGATATATTGAAAAACGTACGCTTTGACGGATATATAGAAAAACGTAAGTTTAACTTCTGCGTTAGAAGCTAGAGTACTAAGCTCTTAGAAATGAAACAGACGACAAACTGAAATGATATCGAGAAGAAAAAATATCGATAACTCAAAAGTTAAAATAAAGTTAAATAGCCTCTAAAATTGCCCTCAAATACTACATTCTTCATGCTAGCTTTAATTCGTAAAACATGTGCTCCATCTATCTTGATGGTGAATTTTAGAGCGAAATATGGCATTTAGGTCATGGAATTCTGATCTAAGTATAGAATATACTATAAGGAAGCTATTTAGATAGAAAAATCATGAAAATGAAAAAAGCCAAAATTTCCAAAATTCTTGTTTTTTTTCCCAAAAAAGCCGGCTTTTTATGTGAAAAAAAAACATCGATTCAAAAAAGCCGACTTTTTTTGCATCTCTACGAAATAATATCTTTACAATCGAAATATTCGTTAAACATTATTATTATTCTTATCCTACAATATTCATCATACATCATATTCTTCATTACTTTAAATTCTTCATATTACATAACTATTTTACATTATATTCCGTCGAAGCTGTTTCAAAGGTAGTATTACACTTCTGACATAGTCATTATTACAGATCATAATTGATGCTCAATCTATACGCTTGTAACTTGTCCATCCTACCTGCAGTGTGGATCCTACGCAGTTTGGATTCTACGCAGTTTCGATCGTACGCAGTTTCGACCGTACGCAGTTTCGATCGTACGCAGTTTCGACCCTACGCAGTTTCGACCGTACGCAGTTTCGATCGTACGCAGTTTCGATCCTACGCAGTTTCGACGCTACGCAGTTTCGACCGTACGCAGTTTCGATCCTACACAGTTTCGACGCTACGCAGTTTCGACCGTACGTAGTTTTGATCCTACGCAGTTTAGGTCGTGTGGAGTCCATGAATATAACCCTAATTTATAGCTGCATAGGTTAAACAAATTAAAGAGATAGAAAAAATATATATTTTTTGAGCGCATGATTAAAACTTAAATTATTTCAGGGCAACTGCGTAGGATCGAAACTGCGTAGCGTCGAAACTGCGTAGGATCGAAACTGCGTAGGATCGAAACAGGTTTTGAGCTGAATTTTCGATCGTACGCAGTGTCGATGCTACGCAGTGTCGATCCTACGCCGCATTCCCCGGCCTCGTACCTCTTAAACCCACAATTATACCAAACTTCAAGTTTATTTTCCTATTTCAGCTATCTAAAATATAAGATGTTGTATCCCAAGAAAATGCCTATTTATATAACATGGGGATTCCTTAATTCCCCTTTAGACCCCTTAGAAATTAAACATATTCACCTTTGGCAACTTTTCTGTAGGATATTCCGGAAGGCTACAATCATGCCAAATTTCGCCATTATAATCCTGCCGGAAGTAACTAAACATTTTGGGGTGTAGAAAACGTCCAATATAAATAACATGGGGAAGATTTTGCAGTTCCCCATATAATCACTCTAAAGTTGAAAGTCTTTATTTTTAGTGATATACTTAGGTAACGCTAACGAAAACGTAAAACCACATGGAATTCCACGTTTGTATTCCAATTCCAAATACCTAAAATATGAGAGTATGAGTCAAAAAAAAAGGCCCATTTAAATAACATGGGGAATTTCTTCATCTCCCTTTTAGACCACCTAAAATTTAAAAAAAAAAAATCACTTTTGCAACTTTTCTGTTGGCTAGTCCCGAAAAGCTGCAATAATGTCAAATTTAATCGTTGTAGCCCTACAGGAAGTGCCTATTAATTTTGGGGTGAAAAAGGTGTCCCTTATAAATAACATGAGAAAGAGTTTTCAGTTTTCCATGAAACCACTCTAAGTTGCAAATTGTTATTTTTAATCACTTTCTTTAGTAGTGCTAACGAAAACGTTCACACATATCGAATTTCAAGTTTTTATTCTAATTCCAAGTACTTAAACCATTAGATAATAGGTCCAAAAAGATACAAATTTAAATAGCATGGGGATATTTTCCTTCCTTCCTTTAGACCCTCTAAAATTTAAAAATGTTCAGTTTTGGCAATTTTTTGTGGGTTAGTCCCGGAAAGCTATAATCAGACCAAATTCCAACTTTCCTCGTCAACCGGAAACACCCCTTTAATTTATGTCAGTTCATGTAGTTTTATATATAGTTTGGATTATTGTTTTCTTCGGCAATCTCCGAGGTGTAATGATTCCCTCGCAACTACCTAGATCTATGTTAGTGTTGAAATTTAAAAAAAAAAATGTTCGAATAACTGACTAATTCTGAACGAAAACCAAAGGTCAACAGATCTATTTATTTTTCAAATAACTGCCTCTGATCTGTTAAACGGCACCAACGGTGCCACGTGGCAAAAATTTAAAAAAAAAAAAAGTCAGGTCGAATGCCTGATTTCCATCTGTGAGCATGAAAACAATACACTAATTGCAGAGTTTGCATACAATGGAAACAAATACGTTTTGAATATTCTTTGCTTGAATATTACCTCGCGTGAATTTCTTTGTCGGTCCATATGTCAGATGTGGAATGTATGCCATAAGTTTACAGTCCATAATCTATAACCAGAAATTACTCTGTAACTTTTTCACGTATGAGATTTTTGTCACAGTCGTCAATCTTATTTCTGCATTTTCCTTTTATTGATCCCCCCACCCACCCCAAAAATAGGCAGAAGTATTGAAGAGAAAGCAGAAATGAAACATTGTTACCACATCATTCTTACACGAACGTGCTCGTGGCTGCAATGGTTAGCGAGCGCTCTTTCGACGCGGTATACTTTGGGTTGATTCCCAGTGAGAACTCATGTGGTTCCAATCAGACGTTCAGCTGTACATCTACCTCTCATATAACCTCGATGTTTAACAGGACACTAATCTCAAAAATGAACCAAACAGCTATATATTCTTACACATGAACAGACGAAGATAAGTCCATGATGTTCTGGTTACAATGTATTATGCAAAATGTGTTTATATTCTTGGGCAGCTGAAGTATAACGCAAAGCTAGCAACTAACTTGTGTTTTTAAACGTTTTACTTAAGATATTACAAGAAAGAGCTTTCTAAAACATAGCTAAATCAGAGGGCAACACAACTCAAACCAGCTACTTTTTTCGTGCCTATAAGGTGTGTTCAAAAGGGTATTGAACCTTTGGTTGGCAAAAAATACATTTATTGATTTGGAAGTCCGAAACACTAACCTCCTTCAAAGTAATCTACTTGGTAATGCACACACTTCTCCCTGCGCTCCCGCCATTGTTGGAAACACTTCTGGAACGCAGTCTTTTGAAATAGAAGCAACTTTGCCGTCGCATTCCGCATGATGTCTTCTCTTGATTCATATCGCGTCGTATCCATAAACCCATGTTCCATCGCTTGTGATCACGGTGTTCAAAAAGTTGGTGTCACTGTTTGCATTGTTCAGTACGTCCCGTGCAATGTCCAGACGCCATTAGTTCTGCTCCATTATTATCTGGTTCGGTACAAATTTCACGGACACTTTCATGCACAAATTCTTGTTAGATATTGAATGTACCGATCCGATGCTTACCTTTATATTGTTTGCAATTTCTCAGACTGTGATACGACGGTCCTGCAAGACTACAGTCCGCACTTGCTCAATGACATTGCCATTCTGGCCTGCTGAGGGCCTACCTGAACGTGGTTCTCTGTCCACTGGTGTGCTTCCATCTTTGATGCGGATGTACCACTCCTTTATGTGTAAGGTGCGCATGGCATCGTATATATAATGAAAGTAGGGGAGGGCGGAGCTAGTAGTGACAAAGCAAATATATTGCTTCTGTGATGTGGCAACGATGAGTGATGCCGCTGCAAGTTTCAAGTTTAGTGCCCGGTAATCGAAGTGAAGTCGGAGGCAAAACATCGTAGCTCGTTGATACTACAGTAAATTTAGTGTTTTTAATGCACAAAAGTAAAATTTAGGGAGCCCTTTGGAACAGTGTCAGTTGAAGCTTATGGTGAGATAAGTAAAGCCAGTTATTATATATTTAGGCAATAGTGTTTCCTAGATTAGTTCACATGATGTTTTGAAAGCAGCAAGTTATTGTTTTAGTTCGTCACACGGTCAAACAAAGAAAGGGAGGAGTGGGGCTAATTGTGACACGTGACATGGGGCATGTTGTGACATTGTCACAACTTGCCCCACCTGTGAACTTATGTTCGATTTTTGTTATATTATCAGAGATGGTTCGCAATTATAAACGGAAAACAAAGAGAGCTAAATCAACTGTAGAGGACTATGAGAAAACAACAAAGGAAGTGGAATTAGGTGCATACAGCTTACGTAAAGCATAAGAAATATTCCATCAAAATGAAATGTTCCTGCTTATATATGTGAAGGAGACCAACCGAAATGATGCTGTCACTATTGGATACGTGTGGTTTTCTCAGAATCTGAAGAAAAATTTTTGTATGATTATGCACTGTCAATTTCCAAGATATTTTATGGGATTCGTCCTCATGAACTAAGAAGTTTAGACAAGAGCAATTAAATAAAGACAAAAAAATAATTACAAGAAAGGGATTTAAAGGACTGTATTGCATGAATGTATTGTATCAAATAGTTCTCATTTTTTTCTTAGCAGTTAGGTGTAAGAGAGGGCCTCTTGGCCCTAGCCTCGCTGCTGTAGAAAAAAGGCAATAAATAATAAAATAATAAAAGCTTAACAAGGTAGGCACTAAGTATGTTCCAGAAAAATAATTTCAAACTGTCTCACCGTTCCATCATGATGTGATCACAAACAATGGGTAATGTTGCTTTTAATACGCATATACATACATATTTGCAATCGTAAAAAAAAGAACAACATGAAAATGTAATTAAAATTTGTTTTTTAAGCAAGGACAATGAAAATAATACGAAACTATCCCGAACCTCCATAAATAAAACTATCATTATTCGGTTATTTGACAATGTGAAGTAATTTTTAGATGAATCGATAATGATTATTTTTAAGTCGGGATTTTCTAGTGCTTACAATCTAGTCTTAGGAACTTACGGACTTCTATAAATCCTTCTTTCGTAGATTTCCTCTCTTTGACAGCAATGTAGTTCCACACGTGTAATAGCATTGTATTCCCGTGCTTTTAAACCTTAAAATGATACAATAACGAATAAATTTTAACTGCTTCAATCGATTTAGTAGTAGTTTTTTTTTTTTTTTTTTTTTTTATCGTCAGTTCCGATTCGATTCACTACTGGATAAAGACTCCAGTTCATATATATTTGTCGATCATCTTCCTCCCGTTTTTATAGCAATATGTCTCGACGATACCCAATCATGATTTCCAGACGGATGGATCGTTTCTACTGCAAATTCACCCTTCGGTTGTTCATGCATTCAGTAATCATGTTTCATATCCATAAGGAAACGCTGGTACAATGTGTTATTGTACAATTGCATAGTGTCATTTGTGCAATAAATACTAAGGTCATTTAAACATGTGTAAGAAAGATGTCAAATCTATGAAATATTTAAGTCAAATATTTTATTTTTACATACACATTAGTAGTTAAATATATAATATAGATTGCACTGTATTTATGGTTATTATTCACTGGCAGAATAAATCTGAATGTTGCGTTGCTAACATTTCTGAAACGATCATATCTATCTAGAATTGCCTTTATTGCTGATGCGGATACAGATAACAAAAAAATTGAAATACAATTACAGTTGCGGATAATGTAATGTTGAACATATTGGCATAAACCATATCTACTCTTCAATGACGATACAATGTAATACCACTTATGAGTGAAGAGTATTTCAGAGAAGCGAATATATATTTCTCTTGAGTGCTGCATAATCTGTCATTGTCTCAGTCGATATTTTAGACGCAGTGAAACACACTTCAATACTTTGGTTTTCCCTCAGGTGTTCATCAATAATGGTCTGACGCTAGCAGCAACAACAGCTTATTTCACTCAAACTAAAGATATTAATCATTCAAGAACAATGCATGAATATAAGATACGTTAATTACACTTCGTCAATAAACAAGAAGCATCTCCAGTGTAAAATGAGTTTATAAACTTCATATTGTACCAGAACGTAATAAAATATTAGTCACTGAAAGCATATTTTTTTATATATATATATATTTTCTGCCCCTTTTGTTTTGTTATTTTACGAACTTCAGTATTTAGACTTTTCTTCAAATTACTCCAAAAAGAATTAAAAGAGAAGTATTGTGTTTTCTTGCGTAACTACTGCCAAGTGAACCCCATCTGTGAAATTGTGTTTTTTATGTGAGCCATTAAGAAAAGGCAGTTTTGCCGTAGACACATCAAATTCAATAAGTGGTGCAGCTGCAACATGAAGTTACGGGATAGAATCATGTAATGAGGATCTGCGAAAACTGGAGAACTCTCAATTGTGTGGAGATGCTGGAATACTGATATCTAAAGCTGTTTCCCTGGAGATGTCATTCATCATCCTGGGAGTTGGTTGGCGGCAGCAACCGATAAATCAATCTCCACAGAAGGTCACGTGTTCAACTCTCATAAAGGATAAGAATCGATTTTTTTGTCTATTTTTCTCTTTGGTGTATAGTGTATCCAGTAAGGTAATGACATTTTGCAACAACAATATCCACGAGAAAAATAATAAATAAATAAATAAATAAATGAAAAACAAACGCACACTTTTTTCTCTCTGATGAAGTGGTACAACGACGGTTGATAAGTACGTCCTCAGAGCTACTATGTGTGATAGTCATTCATTCTATATTGCATGACATGCCGATCTAAGTTATCCTGGGATATCAATTCTCCTCAAAAATATGCCTACATTTAAGTTTGGACATACTTCTCAGACTAGCAATACAATTCTCCTCATTGAGAATATTACCTTCATTAAAACGCATTGTTCTTTGAAAGTTATTACAAAATTGTCTAGTTTAAATGACTTCACAAAACTTATCGAGCTCCTTCCCATAAACTGTCAATAGCTCATGTTTCGCCATGAGTACCTTATGTAGGAAATGGGAATTAAACATCTCAGTTGCACCTCTCATAGTTATGCCGTCTGGGTTAAATGGGACGGTTATATTAAGAATGAATACAAAGGGGGAACCAGGAAAAAAAAACGCACAAGGTGTTTGTTCACTACAAAGCTTACTTACTATGAGTTAAGATTGAAATAGAGAACCCACGCACCAGACGTAAACGTTGTACCACAACTTTCTGTTGGTAGCAATGAACGATGAATAGATGAAAGCTGACCTCAAATTGTTTTATCATTTCATTTTATACTTGACTTACAATAATAAAACTTTCTGAACACTTGTCCTTTGTTCCTAATAATAATAATAATAATAATAATAATAATAATAATAATAATAATAATAATAATAATAATAATAATAATAATAATAATAATAATAATAAGTTAATATCCATAGTCTACTTCCAAATCTGAAACTTAGAGTTAGTGATTTTTAGTTTCCATTTTTTTTTTTCGAAATATCCGAAATAATATCAGGTACCACACATGCCTCGTGTTCTTAAATATATTTCATCGGTTTTATTGGAATGTGGTGTAATAACGAGTCAACAATATGCGTGATTTTTCGGAAGCAAATCAAATTATGCAACTAGCTAGAAGTTCATTGTAAAATGCTGTTGAAATTTGTTTTACTCAGTTGCTGTACTCCTGAGGGTACATGCCTTATTAAAAAAAAAAAAAAAAAAACTTATGTCCTATATCTTCTTAGATCTTGTATTGATTAACTGTTTCTAACTGAGCAATTAGAAGAGAATAATATATTTGCACTTCTTTCTGACACGTATCTTAGGACTGGAACGACTGTCCCGACTAGATCAAATTGCAAAGAAAGTTTGCGTTTTATTCGCAACAATATTTTTTAACTGATTAAATCCAGGAAACACACATTAGCATGAACAGGCTTGTCAGCTTATGCTAACTTATTGTGATAGTTTAACCTGAATGCTATATACAATAATTCCCTTGCGATAATAGGTGAATATACGCCAATTATATAGCGCACACTTTTATTTTTGCATTTTCTCAAGTTGAAAATAAATTGTAGTTATGCATTAAATAATTAAAGATACACACCTGAGGTTTATAAACAGCCATTCCCGCCAAAACAAATCAATAACGATTTGAGAATTGGTAAATGGTAACATGGCACGTATTCTTTAAATTCAACTACGTTATAAGGAGGTGAGAATATTGTTGTTCAGAGTAGTGTCAATAAATATTTTAAAAATAATGTTGAGGACAATGACGCTGATTTATAGTTCAAAACTGAATATTGCATTAAAGGTATTATTTTACTGTATAACTGCTATTACTAGTTTCTACAATTATCACATGCATGACGAATATACGACTTTCATTTTAATATACGTTAATGTTAAACCCGTGAGACCTGAGCGTGAGAGACACCACACAATATTTATTCACTATGCTTCACTGTATAATCTGGAACTCAAAATGTATTCTTAAAACAACTTAAATACTGTAGTAAGCTTTGAAATTTATTTTATTAGTTTTTTTTTTGTGCATGCTTTTAGGCACCATCTTGTTTCTAAAACTACTTAAATATGAACTATATATACAGTAAAGTTGTGTTCCACATTATAAACATATTTTGTACTTGATTCTTACGAGCGGTCTTAGCATTTCAAGGTGTACTCCATACATCTTCAAGAGTGTAACTAAAGACCCTAACTTTAATTATTGCGAAGTTAAAGCGTTGTTTACTTGGAAATTAAAAAGAAAAATGTTTTCATTGAATTTCACTATTTGAATTAAATTATCTTCGATATTAGTGTCTTGGGTACACAGAGGTAAGCCAAAGTGACTGTTTTAGACTAGTTACAGGGATGATTAATGTATAACATTTTAAATATGCTGCATACAAATAACTTCAGTGAATTCGACTTCATTGAATTTCTGAGACTGAGATTTACCTCTTAATCCAGTGCTACGAATTAGCTTTCCATTTCCTCAATGCCCATCATATTGAATGTACCATCATTTCCTTATCCTTACAAAGCCAAATTTCATAAGTTCTTGAAAGTGATTGAGGTGTGCGTAGTCTACGTAAAATGCACCGTGTGTATCGTTTTATGGCCAACAGTTGAGACGAAGCAAATAAAACCATTTTAATATATTTTACCGGAGCGTAATTAATCTTGGGTATACAATTATTCGCATTCTGATCATGAACAAGCACTATTCATTGAGTTCTGTAACTTTATTTATAGTCTGATCCTAGTAGAAACATGTAATAACAATTTACCTACCATTAACTCTTTTGGGATCCAATTACAAACAAATAATAAATAAATAAATAAAATCATGCGAATGAAATGTGCATGTTTTCTTTGGCTTAGCGTAGATCATTTGCATTATGGTATGATTATTCTATGCCTTCACGATATTACGCAATATATAAAGAACATTGTTATCACGACATGAATCATGCATAATAGTAGGCTTATACCTCAGTGGTTCTCAGCTTTATTAACTGACGCAGTTTACTGACCACCTACGATATCCCGGCAAAGAGCTTTTTCGTGTCGATATGTTAGCGCGAGCATCCTCGGCACGATAAATCCGGGCTCATTGCAGGCGGGAGCTCATGTGATTTGCATCCCACATGTAGGTGTACGTCTCGATTAGCCTCGCTGCTAAAATGGATGCTAAATGTGAATTCAACTAGTTTTTGTTTGTTTTTTTGCTGATAATATACGCGTAGATTATAATAGTGTAAGGCTTTTTGTTTCTACAAAGTGATGCATCTATGTAGTGCTAATTTTTTTTTTCTGTTGAAGATGTTGATTGGTACAATCTCTCTCTAAATTGAGTTTCACTAATTACATAGCCACACATACTACTACTACTACTAATAATAATAATAATACTAATAATGCTAATACTAATACTAATAATGTTAATAATAATAATAATAATAATAATAATAATAATAATAATAATAATAATAATAATAATAATAATAATAATAATAATAATAGAAAATAAAAGTTCTGTGGTTTGGATTCTGGAGTATGAATTCGATGTATTTTGTTATGCTGAATCCAAATTTCGAAACACCAAGACAATCGACCGTGTTTTTTTTTTATTTATTTTTTATGGGCGAGGAACTTCAGTGAATTTGATGTGAATTTTGGCATGTGAGACAGCACATGTGTTTTTCGCCCATACAACAAAATTGACACGGTCAGTCGTCCTGGGGTTTTAAGATTTTGATTCTGTGTAATAAAATGCATGTAATCCATATCGTGGGTTCCGGTGCACGGAACTTTAATTTGTTTGTGTGTGTGTGGCTGTGTCATTGAATGCTTTATGATTTTTAAACTAAAATTTCACGACACACCGGTTGGGAACCACTTATATAGCTGATCACAAAATACACTTCTTGGCACTTACTTATTTGCAAATTATCAACAATGTTTAAAAAAATCAAATGTATTGAGCTCACTACCTTTTTAATATTCAAAACGTATGAAGAACAATATTTCGTAACAGGTATTTTGCATAAAAATAAATAATATCATTCAACACCTTAGAAATCGTGCAGACATAGTGTACATTTTTTTTTTAAAGAAAAGAGAGAAACTTAAAACATAATCTAAACTCATCTGCATCTGATTCATAATGGTAGAACACGGAAAGTTTCATTTCATTATGAACCTCAGTGATTAATGAAACCACGATATTAGGTTTCTCTGCTTATTTTATTTATTTTTTTTTCTCAGTACGTATTCAACGAACCGAGAAAGAAACTGTAATGGGCAGAATTTCCTTAAACACACCTCTCTTTACCATCTAACCCACATTTAACCGTACTGTTGTAAAGTTCACATTTTAAGCAAAGCGTTACATAAATCTCAATTTAAAACTGTCAAGCATTTTTCCTCAAACGTGCTTTCGAGAAGAGGTTAAATATGATGTAAGAACTTCAAGGCTTTATAAAATGTTGTTGAAAATTATACATGGTTGAAACAAAACCAGTGGTTTTGTAAATCAAATATTTAGAGATAATAAACATAGGATGAAAATATGAAAAGGGAACTGGTGATAAAACACATTAAAAAAACAATAATTTCAGTAAGTCAGAAATGTAGCGAGCGTTGTAATGTATCGTGTTTTCTTAAGAAACAGAATTATATTTAATACAAGAAAATGTGGATTAGAAAAAAAAAACGAAAGTAGAATAGAATAAAAATATATACAGGTCCTTAGTAGTGTGTGTTTATTTCTTTAAGCCCGTCTGAGCTTCGTGCTAGTGATATTATTTTTGTAGTGTGTTTGTATATATGCATGTATGTGTGCTAATTGGAAAGCTTTTGTTTCCACATTATCCGAGTAAAGTAAACCTAGCAAAGAATATGGTCTGCTAAATTGGCATAAAATGATGAATATTTAAACAATTAAGAAAATCCCTTTTCATGCGTAATTCCAACTTTCCTGTGTTATCCCATGTACTGATATTTGTCTGTATTGTTTCAATCAAATTTGCTTTATGATAAATCTGTTTCACGTGATTGTTTGTGTTTACTGTCTACTGTTAGACTGGTATGTTAGTTTCCAGTTTATTGTTCCTCTATATACAATTTTCGAAATAAACCTCATTTTCTTTAAACGAATGATGAAACAGGTATTTCGTTAAGTACATATGAATATATCTTGAATAGTTTCTTTATAGAGCCTCTTTTACATCCTCGATAAGCACATCAACGCATCTAAATGTTTACTCTACTGAAATTCCATAACGGTAGACTAATAACAGTCTGAAATTCGCATATTAAAAAAAAATGATCAATCAACTTATTTTTTTTTAATTCCATCACTTATAGTCATTTAATATACGATAAATAAATGAAAAAAAAATCTTAAGACAGAAAACTTAATCGGCTTATGTATGGAAAATTACTGTATTGAATTCTCAGTGATGTAAACAAGCTGAACTTGTTTTCTTTCTTTTTTTTCTTTCTTTTTTTGTAATTTTTCCTGGTCACCAAGACAAATAGTAGGTGTGATACCTTATTTACATTTCGTACTAAAGGCAGAATAGTAACGTGATGGTTAGTATCACACAATACAATTATATATTGAAAAGTGACGTACCAAAATTTAAAATGAGTGCTACAGTAATACGTAGTCGCATGCGACTGCTGTGATAACGCATGGAAGGTGATGATACATAAAACCAACTAAACTAATTATGAAATACAATCTTTAAATTTTACGTCCGATGGCTATGACGGCTATGCTAAAGGAGAAGATGACGATGTGAAATGAATTAAATGTAGGAGTGGAGACAGCGGGATCAAACAGGATTATCTAACAAAAAGTTGAAAAGTTATGTGTTAAGCGGGTAGACACCTCCGAAAGTCTCAGTAAACGAACTTTCATAAAATCTATATGTACATCATTATTATTAATTCTTAACCCTAAAAACACCAAACGGGGAGGGCTCGGAGGCCCACAAGTTATTTTTGTTACATTTTGTGGCATTTCTAATTGCATAAAGAAACTTAAAAAGTGATATTCTCAAGCTTAACTCTATTCGTCATAACGCGTACTTGCTTAGTTTTAAGTGTTTTGTTTTGTTTTGTTTTTTTCTATTTATAAATAAAGAAAGCACTGTGAGCCTCAAAGCCCCCCCCCCTTTGTAGTACTAAGGGGCTATTCACCCCAAACGCTAAGTGTTATAATCCAGTGTTTTGGCTATTTATGTTATTTTTCTTTGAAACATTTTTGGTATTACAACATGCAGGGACACTCTTCGCTATTATTCTTCTGGTGCAATGTTGCTAACTTCACATTATAAAAAATAGTATATACATTTTTTTTTTCTGATTTTTAGGCACCTAAATGTGCTATTTTCTATTAGTTTATTCCTTATAACCTGCTAACACCCAAATATGTCAATTTATATTATAATCACACACACACACACACACACACACACATACACACACACACACACACACACACATATATGTATATATATATATATATATATATATATATATATATATATATATATATATATATCAAGAGAGAGAATCAAGTTTCAACAGTGACTGGAAAGAACTATGCTGCTGCACCTCTGCTGTTATCAAGTATTTTTAGTCGTAGAATCTACAAGCAGCAGCCTGCAACCTGACTGAAGACGCATATTTCATAGGAAATTGTCAGTTTGTTATTCTATAACTGTGACTGTATGTGGGGATCTGCAGCATGGCAAATAGTGCTCTTCGCCAAAGTTTTATTGAGAAATAACTTAAAGAACATTTAAATGAATCTGGCATAGAAGGTAGAATGAATCTGTGAGATTTTGACGCAGAATACAGTGGTCTGAACATTTTACTTGATAATGCAAATGGAACAAATGGAAGCAGTAGTGCGTTTCTTGCAATGAACCCCTTGTAATATTCATGATGTTGTAGTGGGGTTAGTTTACAAAAGTGACAGACAAGTCATAGCTTTTTTTTTTTGTTTACGATTTATATGCATATTTCATAGGTGCAAAAATCTGACGTTGTGCTACTAGAAAAAAAATATATTACTTATGTTGTGTTGGCAACACTACTTCTATGGTGACATCCTCTATAGTGTCCAATGAACGTCACTTACAATGTCTATCTTTTCGCGCAAACAAAATTCTAAAGAATTTAGCCATTTCAAGGATAACCGGGATGAAATTATTAAAATATTAATCCTGAATTCATTGGAATACTGAAGTATACCCCACTCTTTCCCATTCTACCCCACTTTACTGTACAATCACCAAAATGCTTTTAGAAGTCGTCTTTGTACTCATACTACACTGTACTAAGTTGCTATTGATTTGTTTGATTTTTTTTTTTCCACACAAACAAATAACATAAATAGGTCATAGTTACTGACATAAATAAATAAAATGTAACTTAAACATTTACACACAAACACACACACACACACACACACACACACATATATATATATATATATATATATATATATATATATATATATATATATATATATATATATATATATATATATATATATATACGTGTGTGTGTGGCGAAGAATATAGTCTCCGTGTTTAGGGGGTACAGTGATCAATTTCGTCTCACATACTCATTCCATCAATTCTTCCAAATTCATCAAATATTATTAGTCCACAGGCCATGATTATGTATAATTTAACTGATTGTTTTATCTAACTCGATTTTATCCACTACACTCATTTATATTGCTGTTACGCAACCAAGTACAAGTACAATAAATAAATAACACATCTGCTACCCTTATTATGTTCAGTACAAAGTGGCCCAGAAGTAGGTATACACTCCTGCATTGATCAAGTATAAGATTCTAGTTTATGGACTTATTTGCTTCGGCTCTTCCGAGCTTAAGATGTAAGTAGAAACACATTAAGAACTAATAATAAGAACAAAGAAACTAAATCTGTTTACCTCATGGATATAAATAAGAAATGATATAAAATGCAATGAGCTGATCAGTACGGTTCAGTGTACCTACTTTTGGACCACCCTATATATCGCTATTTTCCAATGAATTTTTGTTACTGACTGGGACGTCGTCACATGCGTTATAGACTGACCCACGTTTCCTAGCGGAATATCTGGAAATCTCTTACTTCCTGCGAACAATCTTCACACAGCCACTAATAAACTGTAAAACATGTATTTTTGGATAGAGTCTAACCCGATAATATGCCGCCTTAGGTCAATGTCTAGATATTCTCTCCCCCAAGTTCATTTTTCCAAGTTTCTGGAAGCCTGTGCTTGTAACTAAGCCATTCTGAGAAATTGTTTACTGGTCTCCCCCCCATATATACTAAGCACTAAGCACTAAGGCCTGTTTCCTGAGGAAACCAAGGTAGATGGAAACATGAAACCTTTTGTAACCTTCAACGGACGCAAAAGACAACATTATGCTGATATGGAGAACCCCCATGAGGTGAGCTCAAGGAGGTTACAGGAATTAACTACAAAATTTTAAATAGCAAGCCCCACCTTGTAGTATCTCGTTTGAAAGGTAATCATGTGTAGGGACGAAGTTTGGAAACTACATGTCGCTGGCGTGTCCCTATCCAACATGGCGACCATCCGTAAAGTAGGGTCGAACTACTTTCCACGCATAACACTAAGAAGAAACCAAAGAATATAGAAACACGAAATCTTTCATATCCTTCAAGGAACATAAAGGGCAACATTATGCTGATATGAAAAAAATGAGGTTCGCTCAAGGGGTTACGGGGGATAACTATAAAATTTTAAATAGCAACCACCCATCTTGTGGCACCTCGTTTGAAAGCTAATGACGTGTAGAGACCAGTTCTCGAAACTGCTTGTTGCTATCGTGTCTCTATCCATCATGGCTGCCATCCGTAAGTAAAACTTACGGTCGAAGTACTCGTAGTTGCCCCTCGTAACCCCCTTAGGACCCCTCATGGGGGATTTTCCTTATAGCATAATGTTGTCTTTTTGTCCCTTAAAGGTTACAAAATGTTTCATGCTTCTTATCTGCCTCGGTTTCTTCAGGAGACATGCCTTAGCGTTATGCGTGAAACGTAGTTTGACCGTACTTACAGATGGCCGCCATGTTGAATAGAGACACGATAGCGGCATGTAGTTTCCAAAACTGGTCTCTACTTGTGATTGACTTTCAAACGAGGTACAATACGGTGGGGGTTGCTATTTACAATTTTGTAGTTACCCCCGTAACTCCCTTAGGCCCTTCTCTTGGGGGATTCTCCTTATCAGCATAATGTTGTCCTTGAAGGTTACAAAAGTTTTCATGTTTATATCTGCCTTCGTGTCTTCAGGAGGCAGACTTTAGCGTTATTCGTGGAACTCACTGTATACAAGGTCTTTCAAAACAACACCGACAACTTTTGGGAGGTGATTCCTCACACAAAGATAAGTCAAAAAGTTTAGACCAACTTGAGCGTACAAATGCTTCCTTTCGAAGTTATAAGCTGCCGAAAACATGAAACAATGAACTTTAAAGGCCAATAGATCCTAAACTATGGCTCCTATCGTAATCGGGTCAAGATTTCACTTAGGAATTAATATATCTGCTATCCAAAAATGCATGTTTCAGAATTCCAAGCTAATCACGCAACAATTTTTATACGTAGAGGGAGTTTGGCTACGGGTACATAATTTGAAGTGCTCACCAACTACCTTTAAAAATTGATGCGGAAGTACCTTAGGATTCTGAAACATGTATCTTTGGATAGCTCACATATTAGTTCCTAAGTGAAGTCTTGAGCCGACTACGGTACGTTCCATAGTTTTGAAGCTATGGGCTTTAAAAGTTCATTTTTTCGTTTTCGGTAGGGTATAACTCAGAAAGGAAGCATTTGTGCACCCAAGTGGGTCTATAATTTTTGTCTTATCTTGGTCTGAGGAATCACCTCCCAAACGTTGTCGGTGTTGCTTTGAAACACCATATATATATATATATATATATATATATATATATATGTGTGTGTGTGTGTGTGTGTGTGTATTGTTTTGTTTCTATGAGTAGAGTAGATTTATCACAAAAAGCATTGAAAACGCTATTTTACAAGAGTCTGTATTAAATATAACAGACTCTGTATGTACTCTCTCATGGCATCAGTGCATTCTACTGTGAGTGTTTGAAAGACAGACAGAAATTGCAGACTGTATTTAGAATCTTACTGGATCGATTGTAGTATCAACTTACAGAAACGTGAGTTCTGTTTGGTACATTCTGTATCCGATAAACAAGGACCTATGGCAGAAGGTTTTCAGCGGCTTTTCTCGAGAACGTGTCGAGGCCAAGGGATCAATAACTCCTTTCTCTTCAGGGGAGAAATTATAAGAGTCCGATGTCGTAAAATACCTGTTAACTTTCCAGAAGAAGAGAACTTGTCAAGTGGCGGTAGTAGGTCACGCAGAGTCTTAGATGAAGATACATCAGAGAAGGAAGAAAAGGCAAAATACCGTAACGCTATTTGAAAACAATGAACTTTTTTTTTTCGGAGAAAAACTCTGTTTACAATTAAGGTAAAAAGATGTATAATTTAACCAGTGTCGGTCTGACCAAGTTGAGGGCCCTTGGCGTTGGTCCTTGAAGGCACCTTCATATAAAGTTAACAGGTCAATTGCAAAACCTGATAAGTGGCAAAATCATATTTTCTGTGAACACATATGTAGTACAAAATAAGTTACAATAATAGTGTGGTAATTAAACGTAATGTTGAAGTTACTTCAGCTACTTTGACAGTTTTTTTACGCAGCTGTTGAGCTGATGAGTTAATCAAATCAATTGCTTTTTCTCTGTCTACATTCTGGAATAAATCTTTATCCGGTAAGCATAAAAAGTTAGAGACAAATGGTTTTGGCTTACCGTAGATCTTAGTCTAGTATTAACAATCTTCAATTTAGAAAATCCCTCTCACATATGACTTGAGTACATGAGAGGGTAAGAACAAATTTGAAAAAAAAAAAGGAAGAAAGCAGTGTACAAATTGCTTAACAAATCACTCTGTTGTGAAAGATGAAACAGAAGAGAAAATGTACATGGTATACATTTAAATCACTTTTGATTATTCAAATTTTCATTTTTTTTTTTCACACTCAGTTTGTGTGTCGGATTCACTGCTCTCAGACTCAACTTCGATATCACTCTGGTTTTCATTAGGTTTTGTCTTTGGTCTGTAATGCTCTCTCCACGTCTTTTGAAAGCTATCATATTGGCAAGCAAAATACTTCAATTCTAGAAGTAGAGAATTCCGATGAATACCGGTGAGTTAATCAATTTTCACCAAAAAGCATCACTAGGGATGTCAGCCACATCGAGACTAGAAATGTCGCTGTATCTTCGGGGATCTAGCCACGAACAATCAAGAAGTAAACCTTCGTTTGGCACAAATTTTTCCTCAATGCTTTCCAGAACGCTATCAAAGATTTCATAATATGCGACTTTAAAAAGTTCATTGGGAGAAAAGCCTACGCTCTTGTCTTTTTTTTTTTCACCAGGAAGTTTCTTTTTAACGGAGTATCGTTTCTGAAAAAAAAAGTTTCAATGTCTAATTGACCTTTGAATAATTATTTGAGGCCTTTGGCAAATGCGACACATTTTCCGTACAATCGGTGAATTTCTTCGTCATTTCTTTCCTATTTTATCTGCTCCTGTAATACATTCACTAAACTCCAAGCTTTGAGGTAATCTAAAGTCTTAGGCTGGTGGAACATTGAAACGGGGAAAGTCACATCAATGTCACAAATGTTTCAAAGGTAGTCCATTTTTCTAGCAAAATACGTGCTAAACACTTCGTTTTACTATCGAAGTTACCTATATATATTTCAAGCAAAACGGACAATGAACTTACAAACTTACTAGATTTCAAATTCTCAATCTCATTAAAATGTATTATAGCGCCAAGAGTTTTGCTCTTGCCCCAACAACGAGTTGCACTTTTTAAAAAAAAAAGAAAGAAAAAAAATATTTAGTTTACTGGCTCACGGGGCCGTACTGATGTAAGCAATGGGAGCCGGAGAAGACTTCTTTCGGAAAGATGAAATTTGGATTTCGCAACCTTTTTGGTAGGAACTCATGAAAGTATTTGCGATCTCGAAAATTCGACCAAGGCCTACAGGTCCTGCGCCTCGTGATCCCTGCACGGCCCCTCAGGCTCTTGGCGATCGCCAAGAAGCTAACACGGCTAGTCCGGCACTGCATTAAACGAATTGTTTCCTAGTAAGATCGGGGAAGTAGAACAAGAAATCGAGACTAGATCTTCGTACGAGAGTGGTTCAAATATAAATCTAGTGTCGTAGATGGATAGATGGATAGACCAAACAAAGGTAAATTAAATAAAAGTTTCGGTAATAACTCCAGCATAGCGTGATTTATAAATACAGGTAAAATTATAACATGATTTGGAAATGTTTCGTCCGAATGAAACTCACCTAAAAAGTAAATTACCTCTTGTATGTTATTTTCATGGGATATGAATTACACCTAATGCTATGGTTATGTATGACATATTTGCTTATGAAATGTCTACAAAATTTTGAATAGTAATGTTTCAGAAAATCTTTATATATATGTGTGGGTGGTGGAAAGCGACAAGTACCGGGTAATCCATAGTTTTCACGCTCGGGAAAATATCTGATCATTTGAAGCGATTTTTGGAAGACAGTTAAGAGAACCCACTTCAAACGTTTTTTTTTTTCTTTAATCACAATAATTTGATAAAAAGACGCATTCTGTGCGGGTAAGGTGCTTCAATATGTATGTCAAAAGTAAAGTATATTCTGATTCTCGTCAGTATACTTAAAATGAAATAAATATTCTAAGCAAGGAGGGAATTCAGACATTTCCCTTACATTTATTATCCCCGTGCAAATAATGGATATTTCAGCTAGCTAAATAGAAAGTATCAACCCCTCGATTAAGCTTTAAACTGTCACTTTAAAATTGTTCATATCACGTGATTCACGCAACAAGACATGGATATTAATGACATATTTAATGATAATATACAAACAGAATTAACTCAATCATTTCAGAGAAAATCATCCAAACAGTAATTACCCCCCCCCAAAAAAAAATACCCGCTTTAGATGTTTTCATGACAGATTGCTTATCCGTGTTTTCCGATCTTAGTGAAACGTTTACTTATTAAATATTGTAACCAGTATACTAAATTATAAAAAAATAAGAATTTTAAATTTAATATAATTTGTAAGAAAATGTAACTAAACCAAAATGATATACCTAATATCATGTTAGAAAATATATTGTAACATTAATAATTATTATGTAATACTGTATTGTCTATAAATTTGCTTTATGTGCTAAAAACAGCTCAACGTATGTGATAAATCATCCTCATCAACGGCTCATCCTTATTATATAAATCCTACATTGACAAATTTACATCGTTTAACCAAATTCCAATTCGTACGTGAATCCACATTTTTAAGATTTTTTGTTTCTTTGAACGTGTGTTCTACCCTACGTCATAACCACGGACACTTTTGGTGACAACCTTAACAAAAGTTATAGTATAAAACACTCTTGCGGAATAGTATGGTGCGTAACTATTTTTTTTTTTACATCACGCATTGCTTCCATATCACTCTAAAATTAAAATTATATTGTGATTTCAAACTGCAAACATCATTGTTGATAACTTAATTTGATCTCTAAACGTCTTATAAGTTAAAAAAAAGTAAAAGTAAGTCAATACTCTCATCAGATTGCAGTCATCGCCGCAAACTCCAACTACGTAATATATTATTTAAATTATTTTGTACTAAAATTGTGCTATCACTGAGCAAGTTATAAAACATTCACATCAATTCAAAATCATCAGGTATGTACTTAATTAAACTCTGTCAACTGCCATGCATGTAACAACACAAAAACACTTCACAGATACAATACACAAAAGGTAAACAAAATCAATAAATTAATTACATATTAAAGCTTGTACTGTTTTATTCATCCCTAAAATTATCATGTTTTAATTCATATTATATATTAAAAAAAAAAAACAACTTTACTTTGAAAATGTAATAAAAATTTCGGTTATGTTTATGCTACTAAAACCTCTCGCAACACTCCCCCATATAAGTTGTTATAACTAACAATTAAGCATAATCGCATGTTAGAGGAGCCAGGTTTCTCTTAAGATTATACATTAAAATTAAATATTAGAAAAAGTAGATTTAATTTCTATATAATACAATTAAAATAAATGAATAATTTGTAAGTTATCTTAATTTCAAGTAGGTGAATATTAATAATGCCAATGCAGTCTGAGATATTATTCCATATTTTAAATACACAGGATTATATCCTTAAGCTCTCTATATTTTAGTGATATTATTAAGTAAATGCCACGTCTTTCAGACAATTAAACAAAATGAAACAGTATATCAATTAAATAGTACGTCAGATCAAGTAATTAAGTGCGTTACTCCTCCTAAAACAGAAAACAAAAGAAAATAATAATAAGTAGTTATTCAGTTGTCTGATACGAGATTAAGGTTTAGAAGTTCAAAATAAATATTGTAATAATAATAATAATAATAATAATAATAATAATAAAGGTTAACCAAACATTCAACCAAATTTAGTAACAGCAAACATACAGGGAGCCCATAAAATCCTGCAGGAAAATAAAACTCTATAACTTTTAAACCATTACGTTTAAGTGTCTAAATTTTTGGTGTTGGAAAAAAGGAAGTTTAAAATTTGTTTTGGCCGCAATGCTCAAAGCTGGCCACAACGCTCGATAGCGTTTGCGCTGGTAATCACGTGACTTAAGATGGCGTCTATTAAAGAAAAGGCACAATGCGTTTTCTGGTTTGCGGAATTAAAATCTTGCGTTTTAGTGCGGTGAAAGTTCCAAACAACGTATGGGAAAACACCCCCAGCAGAAACAAGTATTAAGATGTGGTACGAAAAGTTCAAAAAAACTGGAAGTGTGTCAGATTTACCACGCAGTGGAAGGCCAGGAACGAGTGACGATGTGATTCACATGTTGCAGGACAGCATAGCCAGGAGTCCAATGAAGTCGCTTAAACGTAAATCATTGGAACTGGGAATACCGAAGTCAACGTTACACAAGATCGTACGCAAGAATTTGAAGGTCCGGCACTATAACTTAAAATTTGTGCACGAGCTGATAGAGGAAGACTGTGACATGAGAATGGAATTCTGTGAGTCAATGCTTACCCGCTTACAATTTGATGGTGACCTTCTGTTTTGATTTATGTTTTCAGATGAAGACACATTTAATGTGGCGGGAAAAGTGAACAGGCACAACTGCCGAATTCGGGGGGTGGAAAATCCACGCGAATTCGAGGAGCACAAGTAGGGTAGTCCCAAAGTCAATGTGTGGTGTGCTGTTTCAATGGACCACATTATCGGCCCTTTTTTCTTCGAGGAAAAGACGGTAAATGGTAACAATTATCTGAACATGCTACAGACATTCCTTTTGCCAGAACTTACTAGATTAGGCATCCTTAATGAGGCTCACATGCAACAGGATGGGGCACCGCCGCACTATGCCCTTCAAGTTCGACAGTTTCTTAACAAAGAGTTTAAGGAGAGATGGATTGGCCGAAGAGGAACCACACCTTCGTCTGGAAGATCACCAGATTTGTCGCCTTGTGATTACTGGCTCTGAGGACACGTGAAGACCAAGGTGTATTCTCAGAAGCCAGCTAATCTGCACGATCTCAAGAACAAAATAACTGATGTGATTTTGAACATTCCAGACGAACACTAGGGATGCGCACGAGACGAGTCGAGACAGGATTTTCCTGACAAAATTCGAGTCGAGACACGGCTCTTCCAATAGAAAAATATACATTTTTCGAGTCGAGACATCACTTTTACAGCACATTTTCGAGTCGAGACAGCCACAAATCTTGTCTCGTGCGCATCCCTACACAGAGAAAAATCCTTTCTCCGGACAGCGGTATATTGTACAAATATACTGTATCCTCTTGCTTACTGTAGAAATCAGTACGGAGCATACGTTATCCGTATACTACATAGGCACTGCCCTTAGATGTTACATCATGCTGTTGCAGGATGTCTGACATCTAACAATTTCCCGTATATCACATGCATATACTTATGTTACCTTCGTCAGCTATATGTTATATACGTCCATTTGTATGTGAGATCCTGACCGCCTACATTGTTTCATACGGAAAGTACTTATAGATGGAACACTTATACAGAAAGTATTATAAAACATGCGTTTTCAGTTATACGTCTGCTGTACGTTAAGTCCAAAAACTACAGGAATTACGCATGTAACCTATCTTTTTAAGTACGCCACCTACAATTTTTTTCTCAGTGTAACGAACACCGCCAACGCGCAATTCTTTGTTTCCCAAAAAGACTGCAAGAGTGTTTGGACGTGAATCGTGCACAATTGGACGTTTGGCGATACACTTTAACTAGCTGAAACAAAACTTTGAACCTTTCTATCAGCACACCAAAAAGTATTTGTTAATACATTACGTAGTTTCCAAGTTATAGAGTTTTAGTGTCCTGCAGGACTCTATGGACTCCCTGTACAACCACACTTATGCAAACTACCGAGATTTGACATAAAATCAAGAAATGTCATAATTGCATCCTTCAAAAATGAATACGCATGCCAGTTTAAAGGATCCGACAATAATAAGGGGAAGAAATCATTATTTCACCTATATTGAAAGGTCAGTGTAAGCAGTAAATGAAAATATTTTTAAATAGGAAAGATATATACAATGCACAATATATTGACTTGAAAAGGAGATTAAGTGAAAAATTTCGAAATTGAAATTTCACACTATACATGAAAAAGAAACGCAGTCAATTTGAGATAGGTTACAAAGAGAAGGTAAACCTATAACAAATTTTATGTAGATCATGCTATTTTTATTTTTTTTTAAATATGGCAATGACCTGTCAGATGCAATTCGCGGTTCCAAGGGGAGGGCTATAGGGGCTATATAACCCCCCTTGTAACTCAGATATGCAATGGATAAAATGGGCTTCAACCCTTCTCTTTTTACACTAGACAAAGCGGCAAACTATGGTTTAGCCCCTCCCTGATCATATCCTGGATTATCCGATATATATATACTATGTGATTAAAAGTATACAGACACACCAAAACCACGTTTTTCATATTTGGTGCATTGTGCTGCCACTTACTGCCAGGTACTCATTATCAGTGACCTCAGTAGTCATTAGACATCGTGAGAAAGCAGAATAGGGCGTTCAGCGGAACTCAAGGACTTCGAACGTGGTCAGGTAATTGGGTGTCACTTGTGTCAGAACTCTGTACGCCAGATTTCCACACTCCTAAACATCTCTAGGTCCACTATGTCTGATGTGATAGTGGAAACGTGAAGTGACACGTACAGCACAAAAGCGTACAGGCCGACCTCGTCTGTTGACTGACAGACCGCCGCCAGTTGAAGAGGGTCGTAAAGTGTAATAGGCAGACATCTGTCCAGACTAGGGATGGCCAATTCCGGAATTTTCGGAAAAATGGACAAATCCGGATTTCTGAAAAATTCCGATTTCGGAGAAAATCCGAATTTCGGAAACATTCCAGAATTCTGAAAAATTCCGGAATTCGGAAAATTATTTTCCGTTTTGTAATCCTAAGAATGTATGATGCAAGTTAAGCTGAAACTTACATCCTAAAGTATACACTACTCAATCTTTCCATCGTTAATAAGATGTAGCCCAAAAGTATGATGTACTCCTAATATTTAGTTTTTGTTTTACTGCGATATTGTCCAGAGATAAGACATATATCACAGCGAGATAAACAAAATGATATAATGAAGATAAGTTATCTTGCGTAGTTATCAAGAAAATCTTGAGAAACGATTTTTTATGAAGTTAAAATATGCGTCGCTTGTTGTCTGTCACATTGTCGTGTGTCAATGTGATGCGATTGATAACTTTTATGCTGGATTATTATTATTATTATTATTATTATTATTATTATTATTATTATTATTATTATTATTATTATTATTAGTTTATGAACTGTAAAATACAAATATGAACCGTTAAGTAGTAGGTTTTATCTATTGGTTTTTCATATCTTCTAACAGTAATGCACATACTACTCGTAAATACGCAATGATTATTAACTACAAGGGCATATTGTAAGGAATACTCTGCAGACTAGCTCACCTCTGGTGCTTGGGGTCCCGGGTTCGATCTCAGCCCCCAACAAGTGAATTTTGTGGTGGACAAACACTGTGCTCGTGGGTTTTCTCGGGGTTCTCTCGTTTCCTACCACTTGCTTCCTTCCACCATTTCACTCATTTCTCATTATCACGGTCTTCTTTAGCCTAACCGGCATAATGTGGGACGTTAAACTTAAATATTTCATTTCATTTTTTGTCTGCAGACAAGCAACAAGTAACAACAACAACAACAACAACAAAAAAAAACAATAGTTGGAAATAAAAGTAACTAACTTGGGCACGTCAGGAAGCACATCCACATTACGCATTATGCTCGCGAGAATATAGGGACGCATTGAGACTAACAAAGGCCGTGGTGTTATCATGTTCGTTTGGCTAATTTTAATAAGGTGAGCCTGATGAATAAGGTTTTTAAGGTCATATTATTACTCCAAGAGCTGTACGATTAACTTTAATATTAATGGCACTAATAAACACTTACATTGCTCTAACGGTTAACCTCATTTTTGAGATGATTCTTAGACGTGAGCCTGTTGGCATGCAGTTTGAAGACCCATACTCATTATTTAAAAAGCACACGTTATCTGTGGAGTACTAACGATTTGCGTCACTATCGAACACTAATGTAGCACTAGCGACGTGCAAAGCCGAAATTGGGGTCTGGCGTAAGTGGCTTATCAACTTCATGGACATTATATTTTCCTTGTTCATACAGGTATTATGTCACCCGAGGGAAACATAAAATTCGGCGCCCCTTTATTTACATGTACAACGTGGGAACGCAGGGGGACGCCATCTCCTCACCTCCAAAAAAAATATGTACGGTGTCTCCCCAGTTCCTAAAGAAAATACAATGGGCAAAGATAGGCAGGGGGACGGCGTGACTTCATGCCGCTACCTACCGTCCCCCCATCTTTTCAAATGCACTTTTATCCCTGGGTACATCTATCTATCTATTGTCCTTTTAGGTGCCCCTCCAAACACATGCCCGGGGCACGTTTCTTCCCCCTTAGTAGCGGCCATAATATATTTAATTGTAGTCACTCTTATGGTTAAACAATTTTTCCAACACAGTTTTTCTATTCGGTCGCGCGAAACATATGCGTCTAAAACGTCATGATATACCCTTCTCAATAACAATTCATTTTTGGTGATATTTTTCTACACCAACATTATACTACGGTGCCTTCAATTTGAGACACCATCCTAGCAACTATACCCGTTTGTGGATTTGGTACACATATGCAGGTGGCAGCACAGTTCTCAAATAAGTTGGATGTAAACCGATGAATCTTACGCATGGAAACATAAGACACACACTCAAAAACATATAATAAATATCACTTAATGAATTTGAGAAAATGTATATGAACTCCTTGTACTTCGGTTGTCACGTGTTGCAAGTTGATATCATTGTATTAGTGTTGTCCAGGTCTTTAGTAGCAACCAATTTTAAATACTCCAATGACGGTTATGATTGGCCCTCGTCTCTTTAGCTTCCCATAACCCCGTCACGGAGATTCCCTTCTCAACTCAAAATTCAACGCGATTTTAAACTAGCAATTAATTTAAAAGTTTGCTACATATATAGTATGGATGCAAGTGAAATTAAATAAAATTTATTGTTTTATGTTAAACGATTATGTCGTGTAGAATAGAGGATACTGATAATTAATGAATTTGGGTGACTGTCGAATCATTCGTGGGATGAGGAACGGGAGAACCTCAAAAAATGCCCACATACAGGATGTTGTCCAGCACAAACTTACATGAGCTGGGATCAATCAAGAAGTATTATGGTTGCAGGTTTGTATCAATGTCATATATATTTTAGCAGATTTTAGCAGATTTTAGCAGATGGGAGCAAAAAAGTTCGCACTCGACTGATTTTATATAAACAGGCGAAAATTCGATCCACATCTCTATTAAAAAGAATGGCGTCTTTGTATTCTTACCATTTCATGTGAAGAATTCGCTGAGAACTGGTAGAATGATAACACTTTCATCAGGGTGCACCCACGAGGGTCTACCGTGTCCGGACACCCCACCCCCCAGCACAACATCGCAACTCGACTAGTATGTGTGGACTTTCTTAACATAACTATACTTGTTTAACTGATAAATGATTGATGTAGCCTAAATACTTGATTTTGCAACTCACGTGTAATATTCCTTTCCTTAAAAAATAATCTAGTTCTATCAGATTTTATGAATAATTAGGTGACAGTAATTATCAATTAATTATCGTCTTTTCGGCTGCAGAATAACATAGGTTTAATATTACATAGACGGATTGGACCCCCAGAAAAGCATCCCTTCCAACAAAAAATTCTGGGTACGCACCTGTCACATATAATAATTGAGTGACCAAGAATTCGGTTAAGAAACCAATAACTCTGATTGGATATTTTCTAGATTGTCCCCTGTTTATATTTCCGCAGAGCTCTCAGACATGAACGTTAGGAAATTTACCTGATTTGCATCTTAGGGACTACATCGCAATTTCTATAATGACGCCAAGCAAACGGTGAAATTGAAATTTGAGAGACTCTTTTTCCTAAAATCTTCTACTCGGTCTGTCAGTTGTTTCACGAAAACCACATCTGAATCGAGGCAGACAAAAATAACATAAAGAGTGCATAGGATTCACTTAGATCACTGTGCAAAAAATACTGAAGAATTATTCTTTGTGCAATTAGTATGATTGAACTGAAAAGTTGAATATCAAGTTATTAAATAATATACTAAAACATTTTTTTTCTTAAGCAAATGAAATGCTTAATAGAAGCAATAAATTGAAAGATAAAATAAATTACCATGCATACACTACATACAATTTCATTGTGGGTTAATTTAATAACCCCAAACAAAAATAATTTCGGGAAATGAACAGCAGATAAATTCAAACGTATACTTACAGAAAGTAAAGTCGACATTGTTGGGATTCAGAACAGCTTCTTTGTTTTGAGAAATAGTGCTGTGTAATCATAACAGGCAGTGAGTAGAAACCATTAAAATCATAAAAATAGCCACTGTGAAAAACAATATATAGCAGTTCCCTTGCACAAGATTGCGGGAGCGCTTCCTTTGATCACGCATCATTCTCGAACTCAGTATGCCCTGGCAATACGCCAGGAACCTCAGGATCTTTTTATTGTTATTATGTAGCTGGAACCGCTTTACGGTAATAACTATGTGAATTTGTGAAATGTGCCTACAACGTCAGATAATTTCCGTTTCAGACCAAACAAACTGCTCGCTGAGGGAGGAGAATTCTTCGATATAGGTTATAGAGAAGCGTCTCACATAGTTGAGCGGGAATGAAAACAGGGTAATTCGCTTGCACACCACATTTTAGTACTGTCAACATAATGTTTCTAGAAGCTTACTTCTATGTGGTGAATTGTGTACAACACTCCAACAACTATTGTCAATTTCAAAGTATCATAAAAAAAGTACATAAGATAAACTTTAATTTCACGTCATTACTGGAATATTAATAAATAGTGTCATCAAATTTAATTCACTTCAGTGTTTTCCAATAAAATAGTTATTCTTACATAATTTACATCGCATATGCACAAATATTTAATCTACACTCAGAAGCTGAGGACAGATATCGCCATACAATCTCAAGGTTAACTCATATTCTTCATTTATTAATATGAAATGGTTTAGGTTCCTTGCGGTATTAGTACATGTAAATTAAATAAATCACATTCTAATGGAAGTGTTGCACACGTATATTCTAATGTTTTGAGTCCTTAAAATTAAATTATAGCACACACACACACACACACACACACACACACATATATATATATATATATATATATATATATATATATATATATATATATATATATATATATATATATATATATATATATATATATATATATATATATATATATATATCGGATTGATATCGCATAAACAAAGATATATCCGTTCTTTTGAACTCTGAGTTATCTCATTACGAAGATACTCATATTTGTCCACAACGATGTGCATATGCAATAATAATAATAATAATAATAATAATAATAATAGTAATAATAATAATAATAATAATAATAGTAATAATAATAATAATGATTCATATACTTATAACTTTTATTATGAATATTATTATGTTTGAAACATTTAAAAGAAACAATTTGGGTTTGGGCTTAAATTTGCTATTCCAAATATTAATTTTCACAAAATTTGACTATATTTTATAACGATCAGTACCGGAAAATTAGGAATTAACATCGTAAGAAAGATATCGTTTAGTTTTGTTTGTGGGTCTGTCTCCATTTATGTTTTTGTCCCTTTGTATTTACCTTACTTAAAAAAAAAAAACTTTGCTGATTAATGCGCATATTTTTACGACAGCACTTCACAAATTGAGGTGTTACAATTCTTATATAAATATAAGTCAGTTGCTCTTAATGGAATTGGCCATTGAGATTATTACTTGCTATTATTGCCAATATATTACTGAAAATATATATATTCAAGAAAATGATCCTTATCATAAGAAAGCAAAAAAAAAAAAAAAAGTGCATAATGAACAAAGTTAGATGTTGTTGCACGTAATAGATAATTTTAATTTATTCGCAACGACACCATTCTCTTTATTGTAACCAACACTTTTTTCTTTCTAAACAAATTGACTATTATTTCATCGTTTCCTGGGAAACATAAATTCATTTTATGGTTGAAGAGAGCTCTGGCAATATGGGATGAACGTATCGTGCTGCAACAGCAACTGGGGTAACATTGATGCTTGCCTTCGTGAACTCCGAATAAAAATTCATGTTGGAAGTGAGAAAGAATTGGAGGAACTCGGCCGTTTTCTAACGACCCCTTGATCCTTTGGCGCGGGAAGCTTTCTAAGAAATTGGATTGGAAGTGATAACGGTGAGTATTGGCAAATTTTCTGTTCCCTGACCCCTGTAACATACAGCAGTGGACTTCGTATGGCTTTGTAAAGAATTATTTGAAAGTTCAATGTTGTTTCAGGGCGGTGCTCTGCGCAAGAAAAATAGTCCAAATAAGGAAAGCAATTTCACTGAAAGAACACACTGCGAAACGACTGGAAACAACAATTCGAGCCATTGAGATACTGAAATCTTTAGATTTATAAAATTCAACCCCGTGATCCTCAATAATGTAAGTATTGGAGTTAGTTTCCGCTTTCTTCGAATTTTGTATAGACACACATTTATCCCGCTATCGTTCAATGAGACATTGCCATTAAATTTTTAATTTTGAAGCTTCAATTAGTGTTATTCAATAGTATACAATGTTACGTACATAAATAGGTACTCATCAACGTGATAAAATATACATTTAAATAATTGTTCGTATAATCTACCAAAATGATGTTATTTCCCCGGAACTAATTGATGCGTAACTAACTATATTATTCAAAGAACGCAAAGGAGCATGACCACATAAACAGAATGTCTGCATCGAGTTTTATTTTGCACTAATGTAGTCTGAATTGCTATTACCTTCTGAAGATTCTGCATTATATTATCCTGTCATTTTTTTTCTTAACCTACTCAAAATTTTCCTTACCATACCTATCAACTAGGATTTTGTTCACATCACATGTAACCCAATCTTACCTACATTTGCTATATTAAGGTTTATAGCCTATCAATACATAAAAAGGGAACGCAGAAGTACGATGAATATCAATATGTATTAAAGAGTATATACATGCAAGAAATATGGACGTTGGTAACACATCTACAAATTTATGCAAATTCTGTAACTCGATTAAGTCGATGATTTTGCACGGCTAAATTCCTGAGATTGATATATAAAGGTTAAATAGTGAATGCAACGTTATTTACTGTGACAACTATAGAGTATATTTCATTATAATATGCTTGAGCCAACGTATGGCAAGATAGCCCCCCCACTTTACAAAATTGAAACAATGACTAGGTCATTCGTTTGTACTACGTTTGTACCGTTTGTACCGAAAATATTTTCGTTTGTACCATTTTCTTTATAAGGGTAACTGAGAGGTCAACTGGGGGGGTTATCTTGGCGCCAAGATAGCCCCCCGTATCACAGCACAAAAAATTGGAATACACCATTCGAAAGCAAATCGTTTGTACCGTTTGTACCGAAAAAAGTTTTGTTTGTACCCTGATAGTTTTCGAGAAACAGGGGATGATATTTTGGGCGGGAGGCTATCTTGGCGCCAAGATAGCCCCCCCCCGTATCACAGCACAAAAATTTGAAATACACCATTCGAAAGCAAATCGTTTGTACCGTTTGTACCGAAAAAAGTTTTGTTTGTACCCCGATAGTTTTCCAAAAACAGGGGATGACATTTGGGGGTGCTATCTTGGCGCCAAGATAGCCCCCCCGTATCACAGCACAAAAAATTGGAATACACCATTCGAAAGCATATCGTTTGTACCGTTTGTACCGAAAAAACTTTTGTTTGTACCCTGATAATTTTCAAGAAAGAGTGGATGGCGTTTGGGAGGCTTCTTGTACGCAAAATTGGCCCCCTAATATGTACTTTTTCCATGCCCATTAATAAGTATTATGTGTCTATTCATGTGAATTTATGTGAATTTAGATCTCCTGATGTACATATCCAAATGAAAAGAAGGACTTGTTGGGAATAACGCAACGTTAAAACTGAATCGGCGAGTGGGAAAACAGTGTGAGTTCAAAATAAGCCATTTTCAGTTAAAGGCAAAAATAACACTAAAGATGTAGAACTACAAGTTGTACTGAAGAGCAGTACAATTTGGAAGACCTCGCACGTTATAACAGAACGCTATAATGGCGACTGTACATTTGTGGCATTAACAAACGAAAGTTCTTTCTTCAAACATCTCAAAATGCGTTTTGTGCACTAGTAGTGTTTTTCCGCTCAACGATTCAATTAAATTTAATCTATTTGTGAGCTTTTCCGTAAATAAATACCGTAAAAAGCATAACGAGGTGTGTACAAATTCAGAAAGAAACTGGATTTACAGAAATAATCTTAAACAAAGAAAACTAAAAGATGAAATGTTTGCTCGCCTAAACTGCGTCCTTCCACGTTTCAGCATTACACCAACTGAAAAAATTAGCTGTTTATATCTGTCACATTAACGGCTCGAGAAGTTTGCCGCTTTCATAGACAATAGACGAAAGCAAATAGGCCATTGCTGAATAATACATATTTTCTTAAGGAAAAGGGCAGAAATAGAGAAAATTTAATTGAATCGGTGAGTGGAAAACTACTATAGTCCACAAAACGCATTTTGAGATATTTGAAAAAATAACTTTCGTTAGTTAATGCCACAAATGTACAGTCGACATTATAGCATTCTGTTATAACGTGCAAGGTCTTGCAAATTGCACTGCTCTTCATTACAACTTGTAGTACTACATCTTTAATGTTATTTTTGCCTTTACTTCAAAATGGTTTATTTTGGACTCACACTGTTTTCCCATTCGCCGATTCAATTCTAACGTTGAGTTATTACTGAAAAATTCATTTTTTATTTTGATATGCAGAACCAGAATTCTAAATACACATCAATTCACATGGATAAACATATGATACTTATTAATGGACATGGAAAAAGTACACATTAGGGGGCATATCTTGTGTACAAGTTAGCCCCAAAATTTCATCCCCTGTTTCTCGAGAACTATCAAGGTACAAACAAAACTTTTTTTCGGTACAAATGGTACAAACGATTTGCTTTCGAATGGTGTATTCCAATTTTTTGTGCTGTGATACGGGGGGCTATCTTGGCGCCAAGATAACCCCCCGCATCAAATATCATCCCCTCTTTCTCAAAAACTATCAGGGTACAAACAAAACTTTTTTCGGTACAAACGGTACAAACGATTTGCTTTCGAATGGTGTATTTCAAATTTTTGTGCTGTGAAACGGGTGGGCTATTTTGGCGCCAAGATAGCCCCCCCAAATGTGATCCCATGTTTCTCGAAAACTATCAGGGTACAAACAAAACTTTTTTCGGTACAAACGGTACAAACGATTTGCTTTCGAATGGTGTATTCCAATTTTTTGTGCTGTGATACGGGGGGGCTATCTTGGCGCCAAGATAGCACCCCCAAATGTCATCCCCTGTTTCTCGAAAACTATCAGGGTACAAACAAAACTTTTTTTCGGTACAAACGGTACAAACGATTTGCTTTCGAATGGTGTATTCCAATTTTTTGTGCTGTGATACGGGGGGCTATCTTGGCGCCAAGATAGCCCCCCCCAGTCGACCTCTCAAGTAACCCTATAAGGAAAATGGTACAAACGAAAATATTTTCGGTACAAACGGTACAAACGTAGTACAAACGAATGACCTAGTCATTGTTTCAATTTTCTAAAGTGGGGGGGCTATCTTGCCATACGTCTTGAGCCACCGGATATACTTTGATTGACACGCTCGAGTTCGTTTTCATGTAACTCGAAAAACAGAGTCGATTGAGGTAGTTTAGGGTAATGTAGGATAGGACAGAGTAAAGCAGAGTAAGGAAGAGAAGCATCAGGTAGAAAAGGGTAAAGCTAGAGCAAGTTAAGGTAATCCTGGACCCCTTCTGTGGAAATTAACCCAGTGCAATTTATCGTATCTAGGTAAGAATACCAACTGGAGAGGCCGTTGTAGAGTTTATCTCAATAAGCTTCGAACATGCATCCAAAACAGATGTAGTTCCATTTGTATTTTGTCAGTCCTTAACATAGCTGGTGAAACCCACACTGCAAAGACTGATTTAAATACTCACCGTGCACATCATTCATGTAAATAACAGAGCAAGAAATGCAGCGACAATTTTCAGTGTTTCGGCGTGCGCAACTGATGCCTTTAGTCCAGGAAGGAGTTAAATGAAGCATTGAGCACGATGTATGAGGTGCTTCTTTATCCCCTTGCTTTCTACCCTTTTTTCATTTGACGCTGACTGCTATATAGACATCTTGTTAAATTGTGTCTGTTTACTGCTTGTACGGGGTTATATGGCCCCCGGTAGTACTCGGCTATGTCAGATTCTTGTAAAATATTCTTGCTTTTTCCGCTGCAGGTTTACATTTCGGTAGTGAAGTTATATACCCCATTGAAGCAAGTAGGACCGTATTTTTTTTTCTAATTTTAATGATGATACATCTGCGAAATTCGCAAATCATATTGATTATTAAGTGAGAAACAAACACGCATCTTAAAGGTTTGTTTTATAATATGTGAATATATTGGTAAAGTGTAAATAAATTAAAATAATGGTGTTTTGACTTACTTTTTAGATTAATTTCACCTGCAAATTATTCCAAACACAAACTACTACTCACTCAAGAAACTGTTATTTGCTCTTTGCATTAAAGCGATGATATATATTAAATCAATTCATTCAAAATTCATTACAGTGCAATTATCATTTCACGACTTCCGATGCATGAACTACGCTCCTCTGCTCCTTATGAGAATGTATCTGTCTTCGTTTCATTGTCAGGATAAGTTTGTAATCGTCGACTGTGTTGTTACTACGCAATTTTCCGAGTCACGAAATTCCTCGATATTGCCTTGTTATTCATGTGCGCGTTATCTCCAACTAATACGTATTGGCTTTCTTACGCGTATGCACTGACCTGAGCTATCATAAAATATCCAACCAAAACAAGTTTTATTTAGAAGAAGAGAACAGACAAGTGTGACATATTTTTTTATTACTCTGTGATCTATGGGTTAGTTGCTACCTTGAAATCGTGGAATCCAAACTGAATATTGATATTGCTTCACTGTATACGAAAACAAAGTATGAAGTACATTTTTTCTAAATACTAGTTATGTTTCCACACGTTTAGGTGGAATCCGTGTTTAGTTGGAGTTTCAAAAGTTTGTATTAATTGTTTGAGTTAACATCAAAGTTGGTTATTGACGTTAATACGTGCAAGACGTTGACTATTGACGTCAACACTTACAAAACTTACTGAAAATTGTATCGCCTACTTTTTGATAACTGGTTTCTACTTGTTTTAAACTGTAACAAAAAGTGGATAACGAGTCTGCCTTTGGTACACGCTGTCCCGGGTTCGATTCGCAATAGAAGAACACGTCATTTTTTACATTCATTCACTTGTATTAATCATAAGTCTCATTTACCCTAAAGGACGTAATTGTGGGACATTAAACTTTAAGAAAATTACATTATATATACAGGGTGTTTCAGATAAAACGTCCAGTGCTTATAAATCCGAAATGGCTGAGAATAAAAAGATGAAACAAAAACTGAGATAGGAAAATGTCATAGGGCGCATCACATGGTGTTGTTGTGGTGACCCCCAGGGCCCTCCTTCAAGGAGGCCCAGAGGCCAATTTCAAATTTTCAAATAGGAACATGTATTGAGTCATACCTCATTCAATAGTACTTAAAAAAACGAAACTACTTTTGTAGGAAACAATTTTCGATTTGGGCCACCGTTTTTAAATGGCCGCAAAAAGTGAGTCCTGTATCAGATAAAACGTGCAGTGCTTATAAATCCGAAATGGCTGAGAATAAAAAGATGAAACAAAAACTGAGATAGGGAAATGTCATAGGGCACATCACATGGTGTTGTTGTGGAGATCCATAGGGCCCTCCTTTAAGGGGGCCCAGGGACCAACTTCAAATTTTCAAATGGGAACACGTATTGAGTCATACCTCATTCAATAGTACTTGAAAAACGAAACAACTTTTGTAGGAAACAATTTTCAATCTGGGACACCGTTTTCAAAATGACCGCAAAAAGTTTGTCCTGTATCAGATGAAACGTCCAGTGCTTATAGGCCTAAATCAGAAACGGCTGAGAATAGAGAGATGAATTAAAAACTGAGATAGAAACGATGATAAAGCATATCAAGTGGTGTTGTTGTGGTGACCTTCAGGAAACTCCGTGAAGGGGGCCTAGGTGTCAACTTCAAACTGATGCAGGACTTCTTGCGGCCATTTTGAAAACGGTGCTCCAAATCGAAAATTGTTTCCTACAAAAGTTGTTTCATATTTCAAGGACTATTGAATGAGGTATGATTGAATACATGTTCCCATTTGAAAATTTGAAGTTGGCCCCTGGGCCTCCTTGAAGGAGGGCCCTGGGGGTCACCACGACAACACCATGTGATGCGCCCTATGACATTTTCCTATCTCAGTTTTTGTTTCATCTTTTTATTCTCAGCCATTTCGGATTTATAAGCACTGGACGTTTTATCTGATATAGGACTCACTTTTTGCGGCCATTTAAAAACGGTGGCCCAAATCGAAAATTGTTTCCTACAAAAGTTGTTTCGTTTTTCAAGTACTATTGAATGAGGTATGATTCGATACATGTTCCTATTTGAAAATTTGAAGTTGCTCCCTGGGCCCCCTTGAAGGAGGGCCCTGGGGGCCACCACAACAACACCATGTGATGCGCCCTATGATATTTTCCTATCTCAGTTTTTGTTTCATCTTTTTATTCTCAGCCGTTTCGGATTTACAAGCACTGGACGTTTTATCTGAAACACCCTCCATATATATAAAGTCCGCTAAAATGAGCCTGTTGACAATCTACATACTAGTGAACAGAATAAACAATTTCTGATGTCGGGAGTTAGAACTTGATGGAATCCCCTTTGGCAGCACATGCAAACTCTATGTGGCTTGGTATCCAGGAAATCATCCATGTTTTACTGTGACAGGTGTTACTATTCGTCGCATATTGCCTCAAGTAAGTTGTGTTCCTTAGTGAATGTGTGTGCCATCTTTTGCGATTTTACTTGTAGTAGATGCTAATCATTTCTACTTGATTCACATTCGGGAATTTCCCTGGCCATAGCAGAATTTTAACCCCACTTTATCGTTCAAGATGTGTTCATTTTTTTTTTTTTCATATAACGTATTGTCCTGTTATATATGAATTTCATAGCGTACAACGATACTTCTCCTGTCTCAAAGAATTGTTTTCAATCCGATTGACAAATCTCGATGCATTTTGCAACATTTATAAACTCATCATAAAAATTAACTAGGGTTACCTTTGTGACTTGCACTCTACACCATGGCACTTGCTCAATAGTATTTTACACTAGGGTGGTAGAATTGTATTATGTATATCGCTTCAAAACATACTGTCGGCAGTTGTCCTGGAATTGTCAAAATTTGCTTCATCAACAAATGCAACATGCTTCGAAAGATGTAAGACTTGTTGCGTGTGGCAGTGATCCAACCCTGTATTTGTGCTATTTGTGATTTTGTAAGAAGATTATTATTTTTGGTAATGCGTCTGTTCCCTCCCACACTATGCAAATGCAGTGGATGATTTGTGCCGTCAACCTCAGTTGTCATGTTAGTGTGGATTTTGATAGCTGGTTCCATGTGCTGCAGACGACCACATATTTCAGGAGTGGCGATGGTCCCGGTTAGCACAGTGTTGGAATACACATGTCTTTCCGCCCGTTTGGGGTGATAACATCTGCAACACTCCCAATGTCCAATTATGGAAGCCATCATCATCAAGTCACTTCCGCGTCCTATAATTCCATCTGTTATTTTGCATGTTCAAAACAATTCCTACGTGATAGTCATCGGTTTTTCTCATTCGTTTGGTTTTCTTAAAAATTTATGTAGCCTACAACTGCCTCTTTACTTATGCCAGAAATGTTTATAAATTTACTGGACATCAGATTCCTTTTACCTCAGAGACAGTTAATATGCATTAACGCCTTTGATGATACGAATTTTACGGATTGATGATGATATCAAATTTGTGGATTGGCATTGTGTACTCATCAAATTTAACCAGGGATATAACCAGACAGAGCATGCAGAGTTTAACTAAGAATAAAAGTAACAAAGGGAGTTACTTGGTATATATATAGCCTCATCTGAGAAAAGGACACGTTTTAGAAAGTCATCTTCCTACAGCATGACGACAACAAGGTGTGAACGTCACATGATCTGTGTCCTAAGATGATTTACATATTTAATTTTTGCGTGAAATTATGAATATTATTACAATGTAATTAGGGATTTGCATATAAAGTTTATTGATATTTACATACGTATCAGCGGTAGCATATAATTTTTATTTGTATTTTTATGTGTATATATTGTTTATTTTGTTATGTAACTGAATATTAACGAGCAACAGGACAGGACTACAGAGTGAAGCAATGATATTTTGATATTAATTAATATTAACTTCGAAGAAGATAGAAAATTCTACATTTTAGATACGCTAGTTTGCTTGCAGAGAGGCAGAGAAAGCTTCACAGAGAAAAAAAAAACTTAAAGAAAGCAGGTGTTCCTAACGGAGCGTTAGACTCCCACGTCGTGGAAGATGTAGGAATCAATGTAACCATCTTCATAAGGATAGAATACCTATTAGCTTCAGGTTTTGCTTAGATGGATTGCTAGTCTCATTTCTTAGTGTTGTTATAGGTAGTAGCATACACTATCACTACCGAGACACAGTTCCTACAAATACAATACTTTAAAAGGTCATAAAATTTTTAGCGTATCGATGAGAAAATGCTCGATACAAAGAGGTGCTACTTTTTTAAGACACGCCCATTTTTAGCATGTTAGACTCTTGAAGCGTCTCTTGGTCAACGGAACACTCTCAGAGAAAGAGAAGTTGGCAATTTCAAAATTATGGACGAGTCCACTTGAGTTATAGTGGTTGTTGTCTAGAACGCTGTTTGTAATTGTTCCGTGACATCCGCTAGATGTCTCTGTAAAAAGATAGTCGTCGTCTGCTCCGCTGATATATGCTTGGTATAATAATATGTGTTATGTTATGTAAATAAACTTTCTGGGTGTTCCCGTAGTTTTAGATATATTTAATTCGATATATATTTTGGTTTATTATAAATGGCTTGTACTAATGGCAGTTTTAGGCCTAGTTAATGGTTGTGGAGGGTATTCAGAGAGACTAAACACAAACCTTAGTTTTTTTTTTTAAAAACCTAGACGAGATGCAATACTGTTACAAGAGAGAAGCGAATTCTCAAACAGTTCTATAATGCTTATTATAATGTGTCAGGCTACTTCAGCTTTGCTTAGAGTCATTTTAATTTGTTTGCATTTGGTGTAGCTTATTTAAATTGTCAAATTATCATGAGTAATCAGCTAATAGGCACAATCCTCCAATGCATCAGTTGCAGTAATTCTCAATATCCAATGTCACTTGTACAAACAGTTCCTGGTGTCGCCACTAGGTGGTACCACCTGTCAAGTTGTGTAAGTAAACATGTCAAGTGACGAAGTTTGAATAACTTTGGTGTTTATTTTAATATTTCTTGTAAATACAGCTCAGTGTGAGTGAGTGCAATATACTAAACTGAAGCTTGATTAATAAGCTATCAAACACTCATAGTGCCTTTTAACGATGTTATTAGAGTGAACTACAAAGTGCAAAATAATATAAAAAGGTGTTGTATATAAAATTATCTAGGTCACTGGAAGCTCACAGGTGAGGGACGCACCTTTCACCCCTATTCCAGTGAAGCGGGCTATAGTGGATTGGCCCAACCCAAAAGTTGGAAGAAACAATGAACCTTGAAGGAATATAACATTACAAGGGACAACCAGAAAGGACAGTTCCTCTTGAATCGCGATATAGTGAACATCGAACACTGAAATTCGGAGTCGTGTTTAACCGTCAGTTACTTGAAACTTTGTAGCATTCAGCTATGTGTTCGAAATAACAGTGCGTTAGTAGCAAACATATATTTAGTGCGTGTGTGCTTTCAAGTGAGCACTAATAGATAATTTACCTCCTGAAAATCTTCGTCTACGCCGAACTAATATTCTATTTGTGGAATGAGTGTGTAGGAGGTACCGCTAACATGTACAACAGTGCGGTTTACGAAACATCTATGTGGTGATATAAAACAAAGTGCAACCTGTATTAAAAGTTACTAGTGGGAAGAGACAATGCTTTACCATATATTTCGTGAAGTGCTTCGCACCAGTTGTAACTTTTGCAGTTTGACGTCACACGCCGTATCACCTGTTAACGTCACTTACAGTGAAGACTAAGCTAGTATCAGCATTATTGAACACAAACTCAATGCCTGATTTTAGGCTGTGTCCGATGCTATCTTATAGTTTAGCTTATTTAAATACCGTGTAATACAAGAACTGAGCCTTTTTGCTTGTATTAAGTATGCGGGTTTAGTGCAGTATAACGCCAGTGTGTCACATGATGATAGTCTAGTGAGAACTTTCTTCACACATAAACCTATTCACTAGTTTTATCGCACCAAGGACTACCCCGTTGAACCGCCACTGGTGTAGCAGGAGTCCGATGTCAGAGGAAAGATGACGGTAGAAAGAGTCTAGCGGCACGACACGAGGGAAAGGAGCATGGTCCCCAACATCGGAAGAAACCCTACCCGGAAGTGGATACAATAGTGAAAGCAGAGACACTTCAAGTAAGAAGAGCGCGGCGCAATAACCATAACGTGCACGAACGATTAAATTTGAGAGCTCCAAAGTGTGATAAAGAAATTTTAAAAGGAAATATTTTTTTTCTCAGGTCTCATAGCGAGACCGCGCGCGCGAGTGCTCTTGTGTATAAAATATTTTGTGCCTCTGGAATTATTGAAGTGGTATATTAAACAGGATTACCCTTGGAAATTTGACTTCTGTTCTTGTCTGCAGTATGGCCGCAAGGTAATGTGTTACCCTTTTGTCTATCTTGTTTCCTTTTCAGGCCAGAAGCTGGGTCTATCTACGAGTCATAAATACGATGAGCGTATTTTGGGTGTCTTTCGCATACAGGGTGGGTGTTAAAACCATAGTAACCTGTAAATTAGAGTTTCATGCTTAACAGGAATCTCATTTTGCTTTTCAAAATTTTAAATTTTATCCCAATTAAGACTCTACCGACTGACTAATTTTAGTAAATTAACTTTGTGGCTGGAGGTTGTATTAATTTAAAGTAATTATCAGTATTCAGATAGAGATTCCTCCCACATTTGCATTTTAGCATATTAATTATTTTGGTAATTTATTCATATCATGCAATCTCACTTCCTCCCGCTCACAAAGGTCATAACGAGCAATGTAATCCGTTGGCTGTAGGGATTGCACGATTTGGACTTTGTACACACGCAAAAGATGTTTATGTAGGATGCGGTGCACTGATGACTTGAGGCTTTCCGGACTGTCTTCCTGGGACTTCTCACGACGGTGTCTGAACTCTATGTTCACTAGGTCCAGGCCTGCTTGTTCTAGGAAGGTCACCGACGCAGCCTGTTTCTTTAAACTAAGCATAGCACATCTTGATGCTTTTAACATCTGGTGGTTGTCTATGGTATGCCGTCTGCAATTGTCTCTGGTCTGTTTTTTGTAGCTGTTTCTCATGATACCAGAGAACGCATTAGGTTTTTTTCCTGGCTTGAGTACATGTTTCTTCAGATGGTGTGCGATTTCGCTGTTGTACGTCACTGGACCCTGTAACAAACCACACAACAGTAAGTGTGTACACAAAACTTGAATATGTTCATGCAATTGAAGATACATATTATTTGTATATGTGCTATGATTTATGGCTTCTGAATGTTTGTAATCAGGGAAATAATTCTGGGATACCCGTTGTATATGTATATACCTCAACGTTTTGGAATTTATTCACTGCAGGCGTTTCAATGGTCACAGTTGTTAATATGGTCGTAAATAAAACAATTCTAAGCAGAAAGTCGGTTTTCAAAGAAGGGAAATAGTCTAACAAAAATCTGCAACGACGTGTCGACAATTTTGGAAGAATCTAGTTTATAATGGCATCGAGAAACGATTTTGAAAGGAACTTAGTTCGGCTTTTATCATGGTTATTTATTTTCGTTTCTAGGAATCTGACGATGCGTTAAAATTTTAGGGGCATTGTATAACATCTTTTCACTTACCTTTGTTGGATTGTCTTAGTTCATTCGTTATAAGCATCGACAAGGAATCGGCAAATCTATAAACTTGCAAACTTAGTAGCAAGTGACTTGAGTGATATTTGAAGAACTGTATTGCGTAACATTATCAATATCATAGATACTTATTTACGAATGTTATAAATATAAAAGTCGAAAAGAAATATTAAGCAATAATATTTTTCATGATCCTTTCGCAATATAAATTTTACTATTAAAACATTTTAAGTTCTCCTCTTTATCAGATGTAACTTTTAAAAAAGATGAAGATATTGTTTAAATAATTTGTACGAGGGGCATACTGAACTACATGTTTTCACAACCGTAATATTTAGTTGTATGTGAAACCAACTATATCATCTCAATTTACAGATTTTTCTTTCTTTCTTTTCAGACATTGACGCTGTTTGTTGCTAATACGTGACCACAGGCAGGATTTCCAAAATGGTGGTCAGCGATGTTTCGTTTCGACACGTGCTGTGATCGAATTCATTGTTAAAGACCAATCTGCTTCTGAAATTCATCACAGACTGCAGTGTGCATATGAAGATGTGCACATGGGTGCCAGCAGTGTTAGGAGATGGGTGAAATATGTTCAGGATGGAAACACGAGCATAGAAGATGAGCCTCACAGCATGCGCTCTCGAACTGCCTCCACGGAACGCAACAAGGTAAGGGTTGATGAATTGAGTAGGGGGTATAGGCGTATCAGTGTGAATGATATTGCTGCAAAACTTGTTGTTGAACATAGTGCGGTGCAAACAATGATTCATAGGTTAGGCTATCGGAAGGTTTATGTGCGTTGGGCTCCACGTTATTAACCGAGGACCACAAACGCCAGAGACTAACCATTACCCAAGCCCTTCTTCAGAGATTCCGACACGAAAGTGATGACATTTTGACAGGTATTGTGACTGGAGATGAAAGATGGTTCCATCATTATGAACCTGAAACAAAACGACAGATTATGTAATGGCACCAGCTAAATTCGCCATCGAAGAAGAATGCAAAGACAGCGCAGTCGGTAGTGACAGTTATGGGGTGCGTCTTATGGGATGCACAATGTTGCATTCTGGTTGACTTTCTTGAGCCTAGACAAACCATAAATTCTGCCCGATATATCCATACACTTTTCAAGCTCCGTCGTGCCTTGCATGATAAACGCCCTGGAAAGAAGATCATCCTTCAACAGGATAATGCGCGTTCGCATACTGCACGTGGCACTATGGACCAGATCAGGAGATCTGGGTGGGAAATATTTCCGCATCCTCCCTACATCCCCGACATGGCACCCTCCGACTACCATATGTTCGGTTTTGTGAAGGAACTTAGGCGACGCCATCGTTGCGAGACACTGGAAGATATTCGGCAAGCAGTGCGTCAGTGTCTACGGACAGCTGGTACGGAATTCTATCGCAAGGGTACCTTCAAACTTGCAGAACGATGGGGAAAATACGTGCAAAAAAAATAATAAAATAAAATAAAATAATAACGGAGACTATGTGGAAAAGTGATAGAAAGGTCTCTAGATTGAGGTAATATATTTGGTTTCACTTACAAATAAAGCTTATGGTTGTGAAAAAATGCTAATCACGATTTTCAGTATGCCCCTCGTAGAACCGAAAATGAAAATAGTATAAATATTACCTACTGTAAACAAATTTAAAATACATATGCTATCTCACTCTTGCAGTGGAAAGCTTAATACTACAATTAATAGACGAGAAATAAAAACAAATTATACTTTATTCAAAACAACAGTCATATATATATATATATATATATATATATATATATATATATATATATATATATATATATATATATATATATATATATATATATATAAGTTAAAACTAACCTCATACCAAAGCCAACTATATTCAAACCGTCTGCAAAACTGATAATGACGTCTATCATGGGACAGCTTTTATCATTAACACGTTATTCGTGGTCAGAGATACACGGACAAGCATTCAAACTCTGCAGCTATTCACACAGGAAAACAATCAAATTTCATCCTGTCGGCTGACGTATAATAATCACATATGGTATAATGAACTACACATTTCTAGTGTTGTATTTGCATTCCTTTTCACTTTTCCGCTTGACCATTTTTGATATGTCATTGGCGAAGTTTTATAGGAGCATTTGTCCAAGCAATTCTCATTGAGTGACAAAACACTTCCCCACACCTCATTCCCGCCTTTGTTGTCAGTATTCAACATTGTTCACATCTTGTATCATTTTCCCCTACGGGAGGCACATTTGCTGCTGAACTCTCTGCCCAAGCTAGTGATTGTTCGCCTGTCGGCTGCCATGTAATTAGTTGTACTTCCTTGTGCTCAACATTCAATTGTTCAATGATGGTCTTTTCTAATATTTGGGGTAGGCTTATGATCGAACGCACATGGTACGGGTCTTCACTATACTCCACAGCTCATGTCCTTACTTCTTACAAACAACACAATAAAAAATATGGTGATCTTGGAAAGTGATTTTTAATAGTTATGAAATCTTGTTTAAACAAGCTATGCAACACCTATCGCATATGCACGATATGATTCAAAATATCTATATAAATTCAGTGTTTTGCTTCAAGCAGTTCAAAACAAAACATACTACTACTACTACTACTTCTACTACTACTACTACTACTACTAATAATAATAATAATAATAATAATAATAATAATAATAATAATAATAATAATAATAATAGTTTTTCACCAGAATAACTCCAATGAAGTGCATTTTCGAAAAAAGAAAGATCTTGATGATGAATGTCTAACAAGCAATGACCAATTATCACAACGAAAATTGCAGTGACTGACATATTATCCTAATTGGATGAATACTTTGTATTATAACCTTCAAAGAAGCAAACTCATTTGCGTCAGAAACTTTCATATTGAGATATGGTCAACATATTTTACACTGTACTTACTGAATAAAGAAATAATCGTATCATTTTGGGAATAGTAGTTTTTTTTTTTTTTTTTTTTTCATTTTAAATATGCATCTAGCTATGTTATGTGATATCACTGTCTTAAAAAGCTTGAACATTGTTGACATTATAAGTGTTGTTTGACATGTAACTAAACTTGATTGGGTATTTTATTATTCTTAAAACTATTTAGATGTTATTAACTGACACACTGTCCTAAATCAGTTTGTGACTCCGCATTTCACTCAAACTACTTTGCGGTTAGTTCCTTAGAAATATGTTTCAATGTTAGCTTAAAATATGCTAGCATTTATTTAATTAGACAACATAATAATTATCAATTAATAATGTTGAGTTTGTTAATTTAAATCAATGTTGTTTTATGGAAACAATAATACACCTACAACAGTATCAAGACGCTAAATATTACTTCAATCAATTTCTTCAATACCTAGACATTCAACTTTCTACTAGTGGGTGTAATTGTTTCCCAATAATCTGAGCATTACATACATTTGCTTGCCTACTTCTGAATTTAATAGCATGCGTTATATGTATGGGTTCAGGTAAAATTAAAATGAAACTTTTGTTATTACTGCAACAGGCTAGACGCTTTTATTACTAATATCGGCTTTGTGCTGGACTTAAAAGTAACAAAGTTCTAGTGTCATTCTTAAGTCAAGTTCACTATGCTTTTTTATGTTGGAAACCATCAACTGCTGTCGCATTGTTCAATATTCACATTTTTTTTACTTAATGGGCGTATCATGATCAAAGGAGAAACACACTTGAATGAATACATTATATTAAACAACAATTTTAGGAATCATAAAAAAAAAAAGATTGTGATCTTGCCCAAGAATGTTAGGAATGGCAAAGAAAAAACATCATCAAAGGATTGCGATCTTCTCCAATAATTAGTTTATGTATAAGAGGCCACAAAATTTATTAATGACCCTTAAATCGAGTTTTCGTATGTTTTACGGAAAAGCACATCATACTGAGTTAACTGATAGTTTCGGTTTGGCTGGCACTTCTCCAGATATAAGGTATACAAGAAAATTTTTGATTGAACTATATTGGATTTCTTTGATCGGGGCCATACAAGTTTTGAACGGCCCCTAAATCGAGTTTTAGTATTTTCTACAGAATAAGCACATCAGAATGAGTTAAGTGATAATTTGGGTTTTGCTACGCTATATGCAGTTCTCCAGATATAAGACGTACAAGAAAATTTTCCATTGAAATAAATTGAATCTTTTTATCCAAAAATGACTGACAACTCTGAGCCCAAAAAATGCAATAGTTAATGTTTTCAGTACAATTCTGTGTATTTTTCTTCTAATAGCAAAATTTAAATGGAAAGCATTTCGGTGCCTTGTGCAATATATGTTTCAATTTCATCAGATTTACCCCATTTAAGTAACTCATACAGGGTACTTGAACATTGTTTTACAAGATTTGGGAAATATTTATCCTCGTCAAAATAAGCAAATAAGTTAATGTGAATGGAAATCGAAACTTACTTTGATCATCGGTTGGAAGTCTATCAGTATATGAGAAAACAAACGTTGATATTATATAACATAAGCGCTAATGATTTAAGAAAAGATAAGCATACAATTTTAGATAAAGCTTTACATCACCTAATCAATCGCATTGAATTTAGAATATGTAAGACATTTTGGAGGAAATTTTCTAGAAAAAACTAAATAATCTTGAATAATTTTCCCACTAAAATTATACCAATATGATAATATTTGTGAAACACACACATATTCTGAATTGTTCACTGCTCACTAGTCTATCTTTCTATAGTAGAGTAATGTCAACTTTAATAACGTTACATTATTATTATTATTATTATTATTATTATTATTATTATTATTATTATTATTATTATTATTATTATTATTATTATTATTATTATTATTATTAAGTCTAAATCCTTAGAGTTAGATTTCCGTATTCAGGATAATACTTGAGTTCATATTTCACTTATACCATACGTAAATATTTATAAAAAAAAATAATCCAAATGCATTAAAGTAATATTAGTAACATTACTAATAATAACTGATAGAGTTTTCAAAACAAATTACTATTTTAAGTCTGATTGTTTATAGTTTAATTATTTTTCTTTTATTTAGTCTACTTAGCATATGAACATACAATAGGATCTACCCTGGAATCATCTTCTTCTAATTATTTTTTCCCAGTTAGCTGGGGGTCGGCTTTTCGGATTGCTGTCCTCCAGCTGTTTCTATCTTGTGTCATATCGGCTGTGACACCACATTGCACCATATCGTTCTTAATACCATCTCCTTATTTCTTCTTTGGCCGGCCTTAAGCTCGTTTTTGATTCAGTTCTATAGCATCCAGTCGGTGAGTTACGTATTCCAAATATCTTCTTCTTGCATACCCAAAGCATTTCAGCCCACTTTCTTCTAAGTTTTTTTTTATTTGCTACTGGTCTCACGTTTACTGCTCCGCGGATCACTTTATTCTTAACTTTGTCTTCCGCGTCACTCCACAAATCCAGCGCAACATCTTGATCTCCGCAACATGCAACTTCTGTTCTGTTCTCTCATACAATAGTTCTGCAACTTGTTTCATTTTGTCCAACCGCTGCTAATTATGTTGTTTACATAGTCTTCTATTCCTGCAGTATGGATCCCAAATACTTGCATGTCCTCATCAATACCATCTCTTCTCAGTCCAGTCGTGTTCTCCATTACATTGTTCCAGAAAAGACAATGCGAATGTTTTGTCTTAGTTTTACTAATTTTAAGCCATTTGCTATTCAATGTTCCTCTCCAGATAGCTAATTTCTCTTGCATTCCTACCTTGGTCTCGCTCACAAGCACGATGTCATCAGCAAATTGCATATATCAATATGCTAACTCTTGGATAGCCTTTGTAAGCTCGTCCATCACAATTGTAAAACTGTCTGGGCTAAGACTAGATTCCTGATGAAGTCCCATTTTAACTGTGAATTCTTCTGTTATTCCGCACACGCTCTTCACACTTGCCCTACATTCGATATACGTGTTTTGAATTATACATATGTACGTGTTCGGAATACGCTTTTTCTTCAGTGTCCACCAAATGAGATTCAGTGGCATTCTATCATACACTTTCTCTAAGTTGAGGAAATCATATTAAGTTTCTTCTGGTACTTTTCAATTAGCTCCCTAAGTGCAAATATTACATTCGTTCTCGATAGTCCTGGTATGAAACCAAATTGGTTTTCTGGTATTTCGTCTCTTCCCTCAATCTTTCTTCTATAACTCTCTCCCAGAGCTTCACTGAATGGCTCATAAGTTTAATTCCTCTGTAGCTGTCACATTCTTGCACACTCCCCGGTCCTGGAGCTTTAGAGTTTTCGTCATATTGGCAGATCACTTGCCGCAACTGAGAAGCTCCCATGCTATGTAGTCTTCAGTTAACCTCTTAGTCTACATACGATCTTTCTGTTTTGATACCTCCATTAATTATGGCCTCCTTCGGCCCCTCTCTCTCTTTCATCCCAACATACTTCCTAGCTTGTCCCTTATGATACAGATCTTTCTTAGCCGATGTCTCAATCAGGCTCTCTTCTTAACAAATGTAATTCAACTAGCAAACATAAGTAAGATGTTTAATGTAAGTTCGTTTCTTCTCGTCTGGAAGTAAAGCGTCTTTGCACACGCCAATACTTATTTCAATGTCCACAGGAATCAGCGAGAAAACACCGTATTCACTCGGAATGACTGTAGATACTCACGGTTTTCTTTGACAAAACAAATTAGTTATTGCATCACTGAATTAGATTGCTCATTTTTCCTTGGAGTTATTGCTCCATGTTATTAATGACAACCATCTCACTTTTATAAATGTAGGGAGAAGACAGTTCTGTCTGTAAATCATGAATATTTTCTCTGTGAAGAAGTCTGAAGTGTCTTAGAAGTTACATCTGCGTTGTTTGTTTGGTTGGTTATTTAGCATATTTTACAGCATTGAGGCTACATGAGACGAGGACTAACATTGGATACGTATCATATGAGCTTCCGCCAGAAATAGAGCTCAGTTTTGCGCATCGACCTGAGTGCGTGAATCCAGAGGGAACACAAAATGATATATCTAATCAAAGTTTACGATAAGAAACACGTATTAAATCCACGGTGACTAGAAATTTTAGAACACAATTTTAAAATGTGACATTGAAGGATGAGAAATCGAAATGAAGAGCTTAGAAGGGGATATTAAAGATATAAAGAAGTAAAGGGACTAAAAGGGGGAAAGGTCTAGTTAATATTAAAATTTTGATGTTCGTTAATACCAAAATATTGACTTAACAAAGGAGCATTATAAACTGTAGCTGATATATGACAAGATGTGTGATGTGCAAAAGCAGCAAGTAAGAAAACAAGTAAGGATAAGACATATGAAGTGGGCATATACAGGGTAAAATGACTTCTGCTATTGCGCCTGGTTTAATTATTTAAATAAGTCTATATACAATATTTTAAAGAATTTTGAGGCTATATTAGTTTAATTTAAAAAGAATAGCTTTCGATATATATAAAAAATAAAATTTTGTAAATGACGTTGAGTGGAATTCAACGACAGACTTTGTAAACCACATTTTCAACGTTTTCCAACATGAAACAATATTCCTGGCTAGAATGCTCCAGGGATATTTTCCAAGAGCTTCATTTTTCTATTTAAATAAAAAAAAATCTAATCCTAGTAACACAAAAATTAGAACTCGCAACTTGGTCAACGATTGTGGAAAAAATCGCAATTTTTACTACTTCTGGCTTGAATACAGAGTTAACGACGGAAATACAATGCTTTATTTGGTCGCTTAATTCACTGAAAAAAAAACTACTTTTTTCTTTTCTCCTGTTTTCACTCTACAGCGTTCAGCGTTAAGACTGGAGGTGGTTGATTATATTTTACTTTCGGTCTTAATATGGAATTTAGAGATATCTAATACATTTTTGAGACGCTTAATTGATGGCAGAAAATCACTATCGCTCTATATTACATACATTCATTGCTTCATAACGACGAACATAAAAAAAACGGGTTCATATCAGCCACTTCTGGCATTAGTACAGACTACACTTTGGCTAGCTGGGGCCTCCACCCCCATACACCCGTGCTTGCTCGCCTACGGCCTTACATCTCTCACTTATCAGCATTTTCACCAACAGTTAATTTATTGCATTTGCTCTTCATATTTGCAGATTTTGTACAGCTGGGGGCTTCGCCCCCAGATCCTCGTGCTCCTTAAACCCACAATTCTACCGAATTTCAAATTTCGTTTTCTATTTCAACTACCTAAAACTAAGATTTTGTATCCCAAGAAAACGCCTATTTAAATAACATGGGGGTTTCCCCATCCCCCTATAGATCCCTTATAAATTAAAAATAGTCAAATCCGCATATACAAGGATTTTTAATGAAACATATATCTCCCATTTCAATTGTATACTAAGTCATGAAACCTGGGAGGAAATACACACAAAAAATCGACAAATGAAGCTTGGATCATTTTCCGTGACATACACTCGTCACTTCAATGAGGCATTTCCTAGAAAACTTTGACCAATTCCAGTTAAAAAAAAATAACAAATCTTGGATAATTTCTGCGATTAAAATTTCTAGTAAGAAGTTAAGATCTTTAAATTTACCATATAAGAGAGGCAAGTTAACAAGTAACATGACAGGGTACTATAAAAGGTATAAAAAGACTTATAAACATATCTTAAAATTGGCAAAAAAACACGATATTACTCAACACGCATAATAAAATCTGAAAAAAAAAAAACGCCACATTATGGAGTATAGTAAAAGATGAAACTAATATTAAAGAACGAATAATTGAAGAAAACATTGAAATTGAATCAAACGGCAATCTTACTAGTTTTCCACTTATTATTTCCAATCTTATGAACAATCACTTTACGAATATTCAGAAAACTATGGGTCCAAACAGTCAGCCTCCTTCAGAGCAGTTATTGTTTAACAAAATAAATACCGCTATGTTCCACCACCCAGTGTCGGTAAATTGAATTTTAACAATAATTAAAGATCTAAAAATAAATGGTCCACGGGTCTAGATGAAATGCCAATGTTCATAGTAAAAACAAGTAGTATCAATTTAACAAGACCGTTACATTACTTAATAAATGTCTCTTTTCAACTCGGTGAATTTCCTGACATAAATATGCAAAAAAAAAAAAACATCTACATAAGAAAGGCGTAAAAACAAATGCAGATAATTTTATATCAATCTCAATACTTTCTTCTTTCTCAAAGGTATTTGAATCTGCAATACTTAACCAAATTGTTGCTTTTCTTTCCAAGCACAACATTATTTCTACGTTGCAGCATGGATTTCAAAAGAACAAATCAACAACTACAGCAATATATAATTATATTGAACAGGTACGGGAAATATTGGATAATGGGAAGAAGTGTGTAGGTATTTTTTCTAAATTTGTGAAAGGCTTTTGATTTAGCACCCCACAATATGCTAATTGAGAAAATAAAAGCCTATGACTTACACGGAGTAGTAAATGACTGGTTGAAATCCTATCTGGAAAACCGGACTCAATCGGTCGAAATAATATACACGGATAAAGAAACGTCATCCCGTACTCATTTCTGGTCACAATCCAACCCAGTTTTAAGCAGTGTTCCACAGGTATCGGTTTCAGGACCTGTCCTTCTTCTGCTATACGTTAATGATCATCCTAACTACATTCACTCAGGGGAGTCAACATTATATGCAGATGATACAAGCATTCTCATTGCAGGTAAAAATACGATACACTGCACCAGGACTTTTTTTAAAAAGAAAAAAAAAACATAAACAATCAATTACAGAAATGGTTTACTTTGCACGATTTAAAAGTAAGTACATAAAAATTGGTGGCCCTGAAATCAATCATGAATTCTGACTTAAAATATGTAATTTCAACAAAATTCTTAGGTCTTCATATAAGTAACACCCTTACTTGGGATACTCACATAATGTCGTTAGCACAAAAACTTAATAATGTTTCCAATGCCTTGAAAGTTATTAAAAATATTTTGGACATAAATAGCTGTAGAAGCATTTATTTGGGTATCTTTCAATTTTTGTTTATGTACGGCATTATCTTCTGCGGAAATGATTCAAGAAGTAAGTTAATATTTCGCATTAAAAAAAAAAAAACTTGTTAGAGTATTAGCGAATGCGAGAGTAAACGAACCATGTAAAAAACTTTTTATAAGACTACAAATATTACCACTGCCACGTATTTATATATTACGGTTATTAATTTTCACGCGCCAAAATCTTAATACATTCTTTGCCAATAAAGGAAACATTCACGGTTATAATACTATACAGAGGGAAAATCTCCACATTCAAACTCATCGTACAACATTGTTCAGAACGGTCCCATTTACTTAAGTCCAACATTATATAATAACCTCCCTAAAGGTATTCGTAACATTTAATCAATGAATGCATTGAAATCAGTTAGAAAGACATATTTATTGGACAATTGTTATTATTCAGTAGATGAACACCTATCTGCTAAATGCAGCTTGTAGGTTGTATAGTATAATTTTGTCTCATATAATACTATAGCGTTATTGTCTTTTAGTACGTAATACCTATTTCTTTGTATCTATTTATAGACGTGTCCGATTCATACGCTCGTCTTTCTTCGAGCTTCACTTAAGACTTATGGATGAAAATAAAATGAACATTCATTTTTGGCAATTTTCCTGTAGGTTAGTCCCGGAAGGCTACAATTATGCCAAATGTCATCATTCTAATTCTGCCGGAAGTGCCTAAACATTTTGGGTGTAGAAGACATCCCACATAAATAGCATGGGAAAGATTTTTCAGTTCCACATAAAATCACACTAAAGTTGGATTTTTTTCCTTGATTTACTTAGGTAACGATAACAAAAACATACTAACATACCAAATTTTACGTTTGTATTCCAATCCAAGTACCTAAAATATGAAATTATAAGTCCAAAAAGGCCAATTTTAATAGCATGGGGATTTTTTCCTCTCTTCTTTAGAACACCTAAAAATGAGAAATATTCACTTTTAACAATTTATTCTGTCGGTTAGTCTCGAAAAGCTACAGTCACGTCAAATTTAATCATTGTAGCCCTAGAGGAAGTGCTCCACAATTTTGGGGTGTTAAAGGTGTACCATACAAATAACATGGGAAATATTTTTCAATACCCTACAAAACAACTCTAAACTTAGATTTTTTTTACTGATTTACTTAGATAATGCTAACGAAAACGCGCAAGCATAATGAATTTCAAGTTTTTACTACAATTCCAAGTACCTCAAACATGAGATTATAGGTAATATATATATATGCCTATATGTAAATAACATGAAAAAAAATCGTCCCCACTTTAGACATCCTAAAAATTAAAAACATTCAGTCTTGGCAATTTTCGTGTCGGTTAGTCTCAAAAAGTCACAATCATGCCAAGTTTCAGCTTTCCGCGTCAACCGGAAATACCCCTTTAATCTTTTCTCATTTCATGTAGTATTATATATACTTAAGATATTAGATTGGAGATGGAATGTATTCTTGGGATGCTTAAGTCATTACAGAAATCGATTGATCGCTATAATATATATATATATATATATATATATATATATATATATATATATATATATATATATATATATATATATATATATATATATATATATATATATATATATATATATATATATATACACTTTTTTAATCTATAGATATCAACATAAAAGCGGAAATTGCTGATTTGTAACGCTTGCAGTTTGGATTTGGAATTGATTTGGAGTTCAGCGTCCCATTCAGCAGCGGGGTAAACGTTATGAGACGGCACCTACTGATTAACGTGGAATCCGAACCACATGAGCTACTGCCGAGAATCGAACCCGGGTCTGTCACGACAAAGGCACGTACGCTAACCGCTTAGCCGCAAATGAGCTCCATTTGCGCTTTGAATATCGCTTCCAAATGCGAACTTGGTTCGTAGCTCTGGACACTCTAAGTTGTCAACGAATTTGGCGTGATCCATAAAGTGATTATTGGGATTTTCCGTTTTCCGGAAAAATAGATGATTACTCCGACAGAGTAAATATTTAAACAAAATTATTTATCTAAGTTTACACGGATATTGCAGTTGATATTGGTCGTAAATTGATGTTACTCATATTTTTTTCGTTACCAATATTCATAATTTAGAAATCACATACAGTACATTCGAATTTATTATGCATATATTTTAATATTTTACCTTGTCTTCAAATTTGAGTTTTAATTGTATTAAATATGTCTCATAGTTAATTTCCGTTTTCCGAAGTTTGGATTTGTCTATAAGAAAGAGTAATATATATATACGCGTGTGTGTGTGTGTGTGTGTGTGTGTTTGGGTTCCAAATTTTGCTAATAAAGACAGTACTGGAAACAAAATGATAACGCTACAATGCTTCCCTTATACTTAATAAAGAAAAAAAAAAAACAGAAATCTTTAATTAACATGCTACATTTTAATTACATTTTAACACGTTGTTTTTGATAGGTATCATCAGATGCGTTTTGTATGTAAGTAAAACAGGAAAAGTAAACCATTAACTTCTGAGAATAATGTTTTAATCAAAGATAATTTTAGAAAAAAACCCGAAGAAAGAAGAACCATCCGTAACTCTTCTTCGCTTATCTTCGGTAACCAACTTGAGAACAAAGCCGCAGATATTAACTTAGGATCCGTAATATTGATCGCAATATAAACTCTGGCTGATATAGAAGAGAGCTGCTTACGGGGGAAAAAATACTAACAGCGAGGCGATGAAAAGGCAGTCAGCACAGGAAAAAAACTATCTACAACCATCCACGCGATAGAGAGAGGAAAAAAAAAAACAACTTCAAAATGATTTTGCTTTAATCTCTCAGTTCAGGCGTTTATACTATACACGTATTAAGGTCTTAACCATAAGCCTCAAATTCAAGTGTCTTGTTTAATTGCTTCTTTCGCTTCCTAGTCTCATTGTCGGTATGTCTTAGAGTCTTACATTGTGATATATATATATATATATATATATATATATATATATATATATATATATATATATATATATATCGGGTGTGGAAAAAGTCCCAGACCGGTTCGATTTCTCGCGAAATATACAGATCAGCAAAACAAACAAAAACACGTGTAAAATTGTTTTGAAAAACCTATCCAACGACACCAAACACAACCCCTCTTCCCACCTTCTTTGGGGATATTGGGATAAGTTTAAAACTTTTAATGGGATCTCCATTTCTTATTGCATGTTTGTAATCTCCAGAAGGGACAGCGATTTGACCCAGAATTTAAAACAATGCCTTCACAGATGGCGCTTGGATCGACACACAGACAAGGTTGCACCAAGACATTATGAAAATGTGAATTGTTAGTCACGTGTTCTGTGGTCATACTGTTAGCGTACTGGACTGCGAATTAATAGGTCCTGAGTTCGATTCCCTGGGAAAGGTAACATTTTGTATCCAAATAATGGATTCCTACGTTTGAACTTCGATAAAAATAATTTATTTTTTCATAATTTATTAACTTACAAGAAAATACAAATTGCGACAAAAATGGTTTGTCTTTGTTGTAAATAATCCTATTAACTCTAACCCTAATAACCCTATTACTAAAGATCACTTCATAAAGTTAGTTACAAAGCAGTTACCAAAATTATGTTGTATGTAACTTGAATAAAGTATTAATTGAAGTTAAAAGGTATGGACTTGCTATTTGGGGAAATAACAAAGTAAAAAAGGTTAACTTGAGCGGGGATCGAACACTCACTCCGCAATACAGCACGCTAACAGTATAGCCATATAATACGGGTTTGACAATTTGCATTTTCATAATGCTTTGGTTGCCTTGTTTTTACGTGTGTCGATTAAAGCACCATCTGTGATGGCTCTGTTTTCAATTCTGGGTCAAATCATTTTTGTTTCTTCTGGAGAATGCAAATGTGCAATAATAAATGGGGTTCCTATTTAAAATTTCAAAGTATCCCCTGTACCCCCGAATAGGAATGAGGTTAGGGGGTTGTGTTTGGTATCATTGGATATTTTTTTTTCAAAAATATTTAAGATTTATATTTTTGCTGATATGTATATTTTACGAGATATTGGACCGTTTCAGGATTTTTCTGTTCTCTCTCTTTCTCTCTCTCTCTCTCTCTCTCTCTCTCTCTCTCTATATATATATATATATATATATATATATATATATATATATATATATATATATATATATATATATATAATGTTATATAGACATGCCTGTTGTTTTGTATGGTTGCGAAACATGGTCGCTTACTCTGAGGGAAGAACATAGACTGAAAGTATTTGAGAACAGGATCCTGAAAAGAATATTCGGACCCAAGAGGAACGAGAATGGGGAATGGCGGAAGCTTCATAACGAGGAACTACATAGTTTATACGGTTTACCCAACATTGTTAGGGTCGTCAAGTCTAGGAGGCTTAGGTGGGCAGGTCATGTAGCTAGAATGGAAGAAAGTAGAAACGCTTTCAAAGTCTTGAATGGTAGACCCATAGGAAAACGACCATTAGGAAGACCTAGGCGCAGATGGGAGGATAATATTAAGATGGATCTCGCAGAGATAGGAATACAAAGTAGAAACTGGATCCAATTAGCTAAGGATAGAAGTCAGTGGAGAGCTTTTGTGAACGCGGCATTGAACCTCCGGGTTCCATAGGCCATAGAGTTAGTTAGTTAGTTAGTTATATAGACATACATAACGTGGTGTAGGTGTTATCCCCAGGTATTTTCATTTTATAATATAAATTATTCCTCCATTGTTTATTTACGATATTCGATATTTATCTGTTTCATTGGTTCTACAACGCACAATCATAATGCATAAGCTCAACATGTTATTCCATTAATATAAATAATACCTATTTAAGATAGAATCACATTTTTATTAGCACTTATCCCAGCTGTTATCAACTGCATTTTTTTTTCTTTACATTTTTGGTGTAATCTTGTTTAGGAACTTCGTGTCTTCATTTTGAAATATAAACACACAAAATCATTAAAAAAAAGAACACTAATGTTAATGCTACTGGTTGTTTTGGACTTTGCCTTGTATGAATGCAAAATGTTATTTAGGATATTAGAGCGATTAACTTGGGAGAACCACTAGAAACATGTGAATAAGCTGGGTTTATTTACTAACAAGTTCTTTTTGAACTAACATGATGTTTAGGCTGCGATATTTCTCTACACAGCTAAGCGCTCTATCACTAAACCAGTGATTAGCGAACCATGACATACGTTTCGAAAGCTTATAGCAAATTAGATTTAATACCGTTATATTACGCTCAAGTCATAAATATTAACAGGCGTATTCCTCAGTCTGTTTCCCATGCTATCTGAATTTTTCAGTCTCTTAACAAAAGACATGAGAATGGATAGCATTTTATATGCATCGATGGGTTTGAGGTACTTTGACATACAAAAATAAGCTTGCCACTAAGACGCATTCTCAGTAATGGAAAACCATGTTCTCTGTTTATAACATTTCATAATTTTAGATATAATATCTTGACTACAAGTTTAAGGTGATTAATAGATTGGAGAGAAAATAAATCAAAATTAAATTAGCTTTGTTATATACTAAATTTAATTTTCTTAATGTGTTATGGCACCACACTTTTTTATGTATTGTATATTCTTTACCACTGGGCTAGTTACATATTAAATAAATAAAGGTACCCTTTGCTTTACTCAGGATATACTTAAGCAGTTAAACTTTTTCTTTGTTGAAACTGTAAACATAAATACCTAAGTCACCGCTTATTTCTATGTAGTGAACTGTCTTAAAATTAACGTGCCTTTTCTCTTCAAAATACATCTTCCCAAATTAAAAGCTCATTCAATATGAATTTTCTTTTCCAGTCTCACTTGTGATTATCGTAGCAGATTATATCATGATATAACTATATTTCCAACTATTCGGCCTAATATAACAAAATATTTCGTCTGTTCACTTTGGCTTGTTGCATGTATGAAACCAACACTTATTCACTTTTTATGATCTCATTATACATAATAAATATGTGTTATGTACTCTACAGCAAGTTTTAAATATATATTGCAGAAAAATAGGTTCAAAAATAAAACAAAAATATTGAAGATATTTTGAGATAAATTTTGTAGGGTCCTAACTCACGTGCAAGAAAACAAAATGATGTTCACTGCACATTATGCATATATAAAATCTTAAAATCCACACACACACACACACACATATATATATATATATATATATATATATATATATATATATATATATATATATATATATATATATATATATATATATATATATTAAAGTTATGTGCACTGGATCACAGGGTATGGCTTGGATGTATTTTGTTACGCAGAATCAAAATTTCGAAAGCCCGAGACGATTAACCGTGAGATCCTCCATGGCTAAGCGGTTAGCGCACGCGCCTTTGGCGCGGAAGACCCGGGTTCGATTCCCAGCGGGAGCTCATGTGCTTCGGTTTGCAAGTTAATCAGTAGGTTCACGTCTCATATAGCCTCGCTGCTGAAAAGGGACGTTAAACTCAAAATCAACTCAACTCAACGATTGACCGTGTCAATTTTGTTTTATGGGCGAATAACTTGAGCGATTTTTGATAGAGGACACACTTTTTACCACTGGACCTTCATGGAAACTATTGCAATTGTTGCTAGTTATAATACACATCGTATAGTGTGTCTTTTTGGGTAGGTTGCAGGTTTTTTTTTTCGTTTTCATGCCCACGAATTCGCTTCTGGGCGGCGGTTACTCTGTTGCAGAGTCTTCAACTCTGGTGGTTGGGGTCCCTGGTTCTACCCCGGTTTGCGCCAAGAGGACTTTGTGGTGATCAAACACCGTATTTTGAAGTCTTCTCGTGGTTATGCCGTTTCCTCCCGCTTTATTCATTCCATAATTCTTTAATTTCTCGGACATAAACTAATATACTGATGCTTAGCCTCTTCAAGCAGTTTTTTTTTCTAATATAAATTCGGTGCAGAAATAAAACACTGGAATTTGGTAAATCAATCAATTATGTTACAGCGATAATGCGAGTTTTGGAAAACTCTTTTTCCCGCACAGTTTCAACTTCTTCGTAATTATCTCTTTATTATTTAATTCAAATATTACTTCACTCTGCAAGTGCAGTATTTATTCTTATTTTTAAAGGAAGGATTATAATAATTTCCGGGAGTCATTACAAATAGCTTTACTGTCCTTTAGATAAATAATAACTATCAATAATAATTATTCGATGCAAAATATGACAGTAATTTCGATAAAAATGTTCATTGTTTTTTGCTTAGAAATGTACTTTTGAAAGTTACGTAAATTTATATTGACTTAACTTGTTTCTATGTTAGAATGCATACTGTTCAGTGTATTTGAAACAAAAGAGAAGATGAAAACTTTCCAAGCCGCAAAAGATACAGTGAGAAGTGCATCAAACGAAAATCCAGGCCCGAGATTTCTAGAGAGGGCCCACACGACATATACACACGTTCATTGTCTTATGTGGTTAAGCTGAGGGAGAAACTTTCGGCAGTAGTGCTAGTGGATCACTTGGCTGAAGTAGAGATTTCGATTTCCTATAAGTGGTTTCCGTTGCGGTAATCCACAAGTAACTCAGATGCAATGTCAGTAAGAGTTCAACTCCATTAACAGCCAGCGAAAGGAGAAAAGGATCACTTGAAAACTATTTTATGAGACGTGCTTGAGTTTTACTTGATAAATTAGGAGAAAAGCACTGTTGAAGAAAATAGATTAAAACACTTCTTGTTTCTTGCACTAAAATAGAAAAATCTTGCGTGGTACTTAACATTTACTAGACTTTATGCAAGGTAAATTTTTAATATAATAAATCTCCCACATTAAACTGATACTTATCATAGTATTTGCCTCTAAATGAGAGTGACCATTCATTCTAGGACACTTTCATTTTATTTAACTTGTTCATGGTGTTCCTTCACGTGTATAATCATGCATTGAAGATGAAACCATTCAATGTGTATGTATAGCTTCTACTCTCATAATTTTCTACACTGAGGTTGATTAATTCAACCGAAGTCACCTATGCGTAATCCGTAGTCATGAGATTGTTATGATGCCATCAATCGCATATCATTAGTCGCATAGTAGAACAGTGTGGTCGACCGTAGTCTGATGCCGCCGAAACTAAACACATTCTTTCAGAGGTTAGTTTTGACCTTTCCTAAGTTCATGGTATTGCGCATTGTAGAAATGTGTCAAGTGTGTAATTTTCGTGGAGGTCGTCCCACTGTGAATTATGTTATACGGAAATATGTAATACAGAGACCTGGAGCCACTACATCGACGCCAGCAACTAGAAACCGGATTCCTGTGATGAGGACCCAGCCGATATTGCGTATGGTTCAGCGTATGGCGATTTCCGAAAATCCTACCACTCAGCATGCGATGATCAGTAAATACTGAACATCGCAGGGGACATTCAACACTGCCATTCACAGGGATTTACGCCTCACGGTCGTTCACAAGAGCAGTGTGCATGCCCTGGAACCGTGTCATGTGGGTGATCGAAAAATAAACTATATTAAACTGTATGCAAGTCATCTTGCGGATGACTGGCGAAAGGTTATTGTTACTAATGATGAGTGCGGATTTACTTCACAGACTGTGGAAAAGTGTGTGCCATTACATACAGAGCTGTCGGTGACAAGGTCCGAAGCACGTTTTTCCGTCAGTGCACAGAGAGTATCCGAAAATTGATAATGTTTGGGGCCGGTTTCTTATGCAGGAACAAATTGCGTCTCCAAGAGGTGGAGTGAAACGTCAAAATCAATGTTGCCTACTACCAGACTCATGTCATGATTGAAATATACCAGCATGAATTATCAGCATTATAAAGACAAGACGTAAACGAGGTTGGACTATGCCGAGGGAGGAGATCCAGCTCCACGGCAGCAACATTTATGGAATTCTATCGCTGTATGCAACAGGAAACTGGAATTGGGGCAATTTCCTTCTCTGGCATCACTGCCAGGATTCCATATACCAGCCCAATGGACTTCAGTGATTTCTGACTTCTCAAGCAATGCCTGTCCAATCGTCGAGTCATTTCTGATCTGTGAAATCCCTGTAAACAGAAGTGGTATGCAGTACTTATTGTTCAGCAGCAATACAGTCTCCTGCAATGGAAACTCCAATCCTGGGCAATTGTCAGGAGCGGTGGTCTGCAGATCGAGAACATTCGGTGGTGGAAACATGGAATTTCCTAGGTAAATGGTACGCTGAACTTAGGCTTAATATGATTGAAGCAATCTATGTATATTATTTATTTTCTAATTACCCGGCTCAAGCGGATCTTATAATTAGAATAAAATAAACATGTTAACACTGGAATGGATGTTGCACAACCAGTTGAGAAACTTTAAAAAAGCCAAATCATAAATTCTCACATTTACGAGGTGAAATGTGAGAAAAGACTGAAGTACCATATTGTGCATGATTAGTTTGACAATATTAGTTATTCAGATGTCGTAAGAATGATTAACTGGCTCCGAGTTATACATTACCTAAAACGTAACTGGTTTGCTAATTGAAATTTCAAATATCGTGGATTCATAATGTCCATAGTATATTCTATCTCAATTGAGAATTAAGCAGCTTAAAGTCAAATTAAGCAACAAACAACGATAAGACTTAAAGTTATATGCAGGCAATCAACTACTAACAAGACAAACTTTAAACAAAAATAAATATACACAAAGTTTCAGTTGCTTAGGGATAGATTACTGATCTTCGGACTGAAATAAGCTACGGAAAACAAAAGAAAGAAAGAAACAGTATGTTCAGAAGTGTTATACCTGAACGTACGTGTTACTACAAATAACAATACTCGTGCATTTCTATGACACATGTGTTAAAGAGGAATGTTGAAATAGAAAATTCAATTTCAAAATTGTATCCAACTTATCACAATACAATAGTAGGATCCTACCATTCTAACTAGTGCTCTCAAACGGGTAGGGTTGACCCGACCCGACCCGACCCGAGTCAGTTCGGGTCGGGTTACGGGTTGGGTCGGGCCACGTCAACTCGGGTCGGGTCAGCTTGGGTCGGGTTGTCGGGTCAGGCTACTCGGGTCGGGTTGTCGGGTCAGGTTACTCGGGTCGGGTTGTCGGGTCAGCTCGGGTCGGGTTGTCGGATCAGGTTATTCGGGTCGGGTCAATCGGGTCAGCTTGGGTCGGGTTATCGGGTCGGGTCAACCGGGTCAGCTCTGGTCGGGTTATCGGGTCAGGTCAATCAGATCGGATCACGGTTCGGGTAGTCGGGTCGGGTCGGGTCGGGTTGAGAGCACTATTTGTAACAATGCTACAAAGTACATCTAACATGATTGCATAAGCTATTCTCTTTTCTTGCAAATGTTTAGCTTATTTGAACAGTAAAACCATGCCCGGAAAAAAGAGGAGATTATATATGTTAATAAAAACATACTTCAAAATAATTTGAAATGCAATTTTGTTCTGAGTTAATTTAAAAGTCTCTGAGGAACAGTCCTAAACCTCCCATCCCCTTCGGTACGACATCGGAAAGCCATAATTCTGTTTCTTCCATTAGTTTGTTTACATATATATATATATATATATATATATATATATATATATATATATATATATATATATATATATATATATATCCAGCATTTGAGGCAAAAAATAAATGCATGTCCCGGATTGAGAGAACGAGCTATATTCTACTATATTTTTTTTTATTATTTTCAAACGTAAAATTATATTTTTGATTCTGTTTAACATCTCATTACTGGAAATTAGTCAACAACAGCTGTCAGCAATGCACATTCAAATCGTCTTTTGAACATCGGAAGACTGCAGTTCTTCCGATCTGGGGCCCCGCTTATCCTACTGTACTACACACGAAGAAGCGTATTACACTCACTGGCCTGAAGTGGACATGGCGTGATACTACGATGCATATACGCAAGGGAAAATATTAAGCAGAGAGGCTATTTAAAATTTAAAGACAACCTCTCGTGACTGCAACGTTACAAGAAAGAAAATAAAAGAAACGACACGCTAATATAATACTCTGAATATTATTAAATATCTTAAGGAACAGTAAACAACGCACAGTATTACGTTGTTCACGTTCTCTTGTGAACTGCAAAGGGCGACGCCACTGTCAGGAGCATCTTTTTGTTGTGTTCCCTAGTTGAATGAATGGTTTATTTTTTTCACAATCCTACCTCCAAGACCATACATCTGAAGGAGCTAGGCCATGGTGCTATTTGATGCCAATTGGAAATGGTTCTTCCATATCTTTATTGGTTGGTTCTTTTAGAGCGTTTAACGTCTCTTCCGTTTGCTTGTACTTCCAGTGAACTTGTCCTCAAGAGAAGTTTTTTTTTTTTTTTTTTTTTTTTTTGACAATCGGTGTAACATTTATACCACTTTATGACTATCTTTCAAGAGTAAGATGCGCTGTTTCGTCCGATCGCTGAGCCATTTTTTTCACAGATAATAAGTCCCCTCCCTCAAAATAATCATTTCAACACTTGCTTCGACTCTTAATTAACCGCTTGTCTTCTGCATTATATAGTATTTGTTCTTCACACTATTCAACTGGTTCACGGGAATGAAAACAGCAAGATTGAATATCACAGATTCTTCGAAGTTTGTCCATATTACGACTAGATTGAATAGCGCATACATACTTGTTCACAGAAGTAAAGGTTCCACTATTGACAACGCTTCATACAAAATAAATTTAGGTGTCGTCGAAACAGCATTATCAAACAAAGCGTGACATTAGCTGTCTGTTCATTACTTAACGGTTTATTGCCAAGCAGTTTTCCTCAATAAATTTATTTCGATGTCAACAAGACCATGAATTTTCGTATTCTTATATGAACCAAGTTCTTTATTTTCATAAAGAGTCCAACAAACGTGATTTTGTATGAATACAGTGTCTTTTAGTTGAAATATTCTGAGAGATCAATATGTGCTTAGACTTTTCATAACGATATATATATATATATGTTTGTTTACATTCATATTGTACGATATTTCTGATTCGTACATAAGGTAACTTATTACATTTTTGTTTCATTCTTTCTTTCCTTTTCTTTCTTCATTTTAAGAATCTCAGTCATTTGGAAATGTTTTTATAATAATGTAACGTAGCAACGTCTTCCTGTAACGCCTTAATACTAGACAACCAAAACAACTTCAAAATAGTGTGGGTTAACTAACATGCTTTTCCACGAACAAGTTAACAAGCTCAAAGGAAGGGGAACACTAGCATTAAAATATCAAATTTAATTGCATTTTGTCTGTCAAAGATCAACACTTAAGGGATCTGGTATAATTGCAGAAGTACTGTACAAGTGGAGGAAATTGGGTCTTACATTCCTATTGATTTAAAAAGAAAAAAAGAAAGTTTGAATCAGAGGAGACGTTTCACGTGAGTATGGTTCTTAATTTCAAAGTGTATCCAGGTAGAAAATCAGATTTTCGTAGAAAACCTATAAACCTATATGCATATATTTTTTCATTTAATTAAATAAGTATTGCATTGAATTTATCTTTCTATTAAATAAAAAAAAATCGCTTGCATTTTTCACAATCAATTTTAGTTTATAAAATATATTTAGTGCATAAAGAACTTTCCTTGCACATTACATACACATTATATATATATATATATATATATATATATATATATATATATATATATATATATATATATATGCTTTTTGTCTGTTTGACAAGTACTCATTCAGATTCATCAGCACTTCATCAGATTCATAGAAACACAGCAAATTAAAAATCTAAATTTACTAGTTCAAGACAATTGTATATGTGGAGTATTGGAGTATTGTTCTGCTCACATAAACTAAAAAGTTCGTCCGAACTTACTTATCAAATAATATTAAAAACGTTAGAAAAATAAACATACTTCGTGTCTTAAATATTTTTTACGCACACATCAACTGCACGGTAAAATATTTTTTTTTCCACTTCCTGGCCACTCAATCGCTTTCCTATCCCGCCAATGCAATGTGCTATTTTACTCGGTGGATGCTGTTACATTTTTGTTCTTTTCTTAAGCATATTCGATGCATTCCTGACAACCTTGACATGTTTATAAAAAATAAACAAAGAAAGCAGATATTGAAGTGTAACAAATATGAAATTTAATTTTCTAATTACTCTACTCTTAAATTATGTTCTTCTCGTCATAATATCAGGCATATTCAATCTTTGTTCTGACAGATGGATAAGTACAAATCTGTTATTGAATGATTTTTTTTCTCGGTACATTTCCTCATGTCTTGCGCTATGAGAAATGATTTTGGAAGCCAGATGCCAGCTCCGTCCATATCAAATCAGAAAAAAATATAGAGTGTGTGTCCGCCATGCAGCCGCATGTTTCAGAGAGTATCTATAAACCTCTGCATCGATTCTGTCAACATTGCTTTTGTTTGACCGTAGAATAATATTACTTCTTGCGCTCTTAGTTCGACGAGTGGAAATGTAAGGTTACACAGAAAAATGATTGAGCAACTGTTTGTGGTTATGCATACTATCTGGAAATATTGAAAGCATGAAATTGCACTTTAGAAAACGTTTCTTGAGAGAAGGTTGTGTCAATAACCTTGTATTACTTGGAGAAACAAAAAAGTGGCTGCTCTTTCTTTGAATATAATAGTAGGAAAAATGAAATGAAATCTCTACGCTTTACGTTCCACGATAATGGCGGCTGGGTTAAAGGAGAAGGTGATGATGACAAATAAATGAAATGGTGAAATGAAAAAAAAGGAAGGAAAAGTGAGAACCCTGAGAAAACTCACGTACTCGGTGTTTGTCCACCACAAAGCTCACTTGGCGTGAGCTGGGATCAAACCCAGGACCCCATACAATAATAAAAGTAATCGGTTTTTTACAACTGCACCAACTACAAATTTTATAGTACAAGAAACATGATGTGTTGCTTACTAAGTTACAATGAACATAGCATCAGTTTTATTTCATTCATTTGCAGGTCTCATTAGCTTAGAAAACAAAAGAGATATCCATGTAAGCATTACAGTTGTCAATAAAATATATGCAATATTATTACGTAGCATAAACTATACACAATATTATACCTATGCATCTTTATAAATGCAAAATCATTTAATAAGATATATCAAATATGTAAACATGATCACTTACATCGTAATTAGGTAACCGCCTTTATCACACCTGGCATGCACTCAGGAATAAGTATCTGTTATCAGCTCTTCATTTAATGAATCATTTAAATACGCCTTATTAGTGTAATACCATTTTTCATCAATTACATTTTATATAATAAATAATTTTCATATTCAAAATTTGATACATTTTGAAAATGTAAATTCAATTATATAGACACATTGCTGCTTCTCCAAAATTACCCAAACGATAAAAAGTGGAAAGGCTTATAAACTTCATATTTATTTCAATTATAACTTGAAGATAATGATATAAAAGCGACATTTAAAACTTACGAAATATTTAATTGATTTGAACTTATACAAAGTTTAAAATAATTAAATGAAATTCCTAGTTTTTAGTTTCATACTACACGTATGCCAGTTAGATTAAAGCATTCGGACGATTAATTCAAGTTAATGATTGTAAAGCAATTGGTGGTAAGATACTGTGATAGGAAACACAAGAGCCCCGAGAAAATGCAAGAGCAGGATGTTATTAACAACAAACTAACTAGACTTGGGTTCGAACTAGAGACCTCTCGCACCAGAGGTAAGCGTTCTGTCTCTGAGTAAAAGTGTTTCCTGTTAATTTATACAAACCCTTTTAAGTTGTCTTTTGTTGCATATGCGATCCTGAAACGAGAATTTGACACATCAAATCACATGTGCAAAATCATATTGTATAGGCTTAACCTTGAACTAAAACTGATCAGGAGTGATCTGCCTAGACCAGAAGTCAATTAAGTCTCAAACCAATTTTCCTATATGCATCTGATTTAACACTTTAGGGACCTCGTTGAATCTTTTTATTTATTTATTTTTCTATTTTAAATGCTAATTGACATCAAGTTATGGACATAAATACTTATAGGTGCTCATGTAGTTATTGTAACTAAGTTTTAGATTACATGCTATTCTATCAGTGGCGTTCCCAATGGGAGTTATCATGTTCTAGTGTCCCTATTCTATGTATTATTATTCAACGATTGAAAAAGTCATATTAGTATATGAGTATGAAAATAGAGGGCGATTTGGCTAAGAAGGCTTTACGTTCAAACTTTCGAAATCATTAAGAAAATAACCAAAACAAGTAATTATTACTAATAATAAATTTATTATTGTTGTTTAAATGCCCTCCTTGATGAAATACTGTGTATTCACTGGTTGAATGTATTGTTAAGGATATGCCGTACCGGTATTTTACGGACTATAAGACACATACTTCTTCGAAAAATTGCTCCCCAAAATTCAGCTGTGTCTTATACTCGAAATTAATATAATAATGTTCAGGTTTTTTTTTTTTTTTTTAGTTCCCGTCAGTCTAACTGTCTGGGGAAACCTATATCTATCTGTCAACATTGGATTCAACTGGAAGCAGCAGTGCACGGATGCGACGAACATGAGTTGAAGGGATTCGCAAGCTTGCTAAAACGCTGTTTCCTTCCCGCCACACCATCACAAGCCCAGAACCACAGACTAGAATATACAGAACGTAAACTCTGTGAAGAACTGGAAACAAGGCGAACCGTAGCGCGTAGATTTTCTGGGATTTCAAAGATCAGTTCGGTTTTATTAACTAACTAGGGATGTGCTTGAACCTGAATCCACAAAGTAGGGGTGATGCGTATATTTCCTGAAAGTTTGGGTCAAGGTAAGATCAAAACCGGTTACCAAAATTTGATAAATCTCATACATTCCGTTTGGGGGCACCACTTTACTCATTTTTATTAAAATCATTAAGCCTGTCTATAAAATCCGTTGCAGCCCGGAAAAATCTGAAACGGTGAGAAATATATGAAAATAGAAAAGTATGTCTTTCATCATTTCTAAAGTACAACGTATCAAAGTAAAATAAATTGTCCCAAGGTCCCCTCCCCCAGGGTCCAACACATTTTTTTTTTAATGGAAAGGGGGATCAATTTGCATATCGTATGAATGGTGGCGTTAAACGAAAGAAGATAAATCAAGTCTCGATTCTCTACGGTAAGTCTGTGCAAAATAGCGGTGGATCAAAATATGAAAACAATCTTCATTGTAAAGTCGTATGGACGCTCGTATGAATCTGAAACGGTGAGATAGGTGTTAAGAAAAACTAGAATGTATCAAACTAAAAACGAAATGTCCCAGGGTTACCCGAAGGATCCCATACGGGGACCAACTCAAAACTTTCAAAGGCTAAGGGGGGGGGAAATAATGACATCATGTGAATGCTTATGTTAAATGATACAGAATTGGACATTGGACAAGTCTCGACTGTCGATAAGCATTACAAAATGGCAGCGGGTAAAAATATACTCATCAAAACGTCTATAACACCCCTATAAATCTGAAACTGTGAGAAAGACGTGAAAACAGGAAACTGTGTGTTCCATAATTTTTAACTAGAACACACTGACATATTATTTTGTCAGACACCCAGATGAGGTCCATTTCAAAATGAGGTCAGTAGGAAGGGAGTTTATCTGGCATATCGTTTAAAAAGTGTTGTTAAAGAAGACATGCAAGTATCGACTTTCTGCGAAGGCCCTTGCAGAATGGTAGAGGGTCAAAATGGCAACACAGGTTTTATGAAAATGTGCATGGCCAGACCTAGAAATGTGAAGCGCCTTAAACTCTACGGGGGGCCACGGGAAACTTCTTTTACGTTGATACGTTGTACTTTTGCAAATGATGAATGATACCTTTTGCGGTCTTTGGTTTTTATTTCACACCTATCCGACGGTTTCAGGTTCATACGAGTGCCCATACGACTTTGCAATGAAGATTATGTTGATATTTTGACCCACCGCTATTTTTCACAGGCTTATCGTAGAGAATCGAGACTTGATTTATCTTCTTTCATTTAACACCAACTTTTATACGATATGCAAATTAACCCCCCTCCTTTCCATTTAAAAATTTTGAGTTGGACCCCGTCTGGGACCTTGCGGGAAACCCTGGGACAATTTATTTTGCTTTGATACGTTGTACTTTTGAAATGATGAGACATGTTTTTCTGTTTTCATATTTGTCTCACCGTTTCAGATTTTTTGGGGTTGCAACGGACTTTATAGACACGCTTAAAATTTTAATAAAAATGAATAAGTGCTGCCCCCAAGCGGAATGCATGAGACCTCCAAAATTTTGGTAATCTGTTTTGATCATACCTTGACCCAAGCTTCCACGAAATATATACATCACCCCCACTTTGTGGGTTCAGGTTCAAGTACATCCCGGGTAAGATTTTTTTTTTTAGTCTGGCTTTGCAATCTAATAATACAAATGATAAGAAAATGTTACGTTTTATTTTAAATGCTTATAAATTAAGGCGCGTCTTATAATTCGTAAAATACGATATACATACGAGCTTTTAATAATTATACTATCAATATCTCTGTCATATCTCTTTATACTGTACAATATTCTGTAGTATTTATACAGTTTTGTATTGTAAAGAACGAATATATTAAACATATTTGTGAATTACACATATAGAGTTGCAATTAGTACAAAGAGCCCACCTTTGCAGGACAGTGAAAATTAAAATATGAAAGAAAAAAGGCTACATTTGTAGCCTATATGATTTCTTTTTTTAACCCCGTGCGGCGAAACCTCAAGAACAAAATGCAATACAAGAAGAAACAGAATGATAAATATATGGCATAGCTAAATAATAAATAAACAGTACATTCAATGGAGTTTCATTGAAGAGTGTGGTAGGGAAATATATTAGGTCACATTCAATATATAAATTACTTTTTTTACGCAGGGCGCCCTATCTTTGGACAATGGGGATATCTCTCAACAATTGTAAATAGGAATGCATGCCATTTGATGTATAATTGATATTATTATTACGATATTATTATTCCGTTTGTATGGATATCTTTTCGTATGTGGCACCGTTTACGCAAGGGTCAGCATATACTTTTTCATGGAAGGTCAGCAATGACCATTCATGATGAGGTGATGCAAACAATAAGGGTCATCGCCTTGTGTTGTGCAATTATTTAGAACTGCACTGTCGAACTTAGGACATGGCATTTTGGCACTGAAGATAAACCCCGCTCAGGTAGACCCTCCATACTGATTGTGCTCGATACTAACTGAAAAGGTGCATGAAATGATTATCTTAGACCGATGCATTTCTGCTGAAAATATAGCACAGAATCTAGACATTTATTGTGAACGCGTTAATGCCATTCTTCGTGATCATCTCGATACGAAAATAAAAAAAAAAGAAGAAAATTTTCCTCAAGTAGGTGCTCACATGTTTACGAGCGAAATAGAAGTATGGAAGAATGCTTGCTTTGGAGATGTTTTCGGCCGCTTCAAGCAGGATGTCTCTAATATTTTGCACGTTTGGTCACAGAGGAAGATAAATAAATGCATTTGTATTATCCAGAGACAAAAGAACAATCAAAATAATGGAATAATAATGGCTTAATGAGACTTAAGAAATTTCGGGTGCAAGAGTTTTGTACAAAGTTTCTTACTAGTGCTTTCTGAGATCTGAAATCTTTCTTGACTATTTACAAAAAAAAAAAAAAGTAACAGTATGACTAGGGCTTCCTATGCATCATTCCTAGGCTTCACTTAAAGAAGGACTTTAAAAAAAAGAAAACACGTGCAAAGCTTGTCCTGAGAAGTTGATTACTTTCATGACAATGCATAACTTCACGTAGCAAAGTTGCAATGGACAGACTGATTACATTAAAGTTTGAAACCTTGAATTATCAGCATCTTGCGCAACCGTATATGTTTTATGTGTAAACGTTCTAAATATACGAGTATAAGTTGTGGTTTCCTTGATAAGACTAGAGCACTGTGGTCGAGTGTTTAGACACCGAAGACAGACGAAGTGTTCAGCTCTGGTCCGTTGAGTTCCTGGTTCGATCCCCGGCCAAATAAGTTTGGGATGGACGACATCATGTCCGCGAGTTTGCTCAGAGTACTGTCGTTTCCTCCCGCATTCTCTGTCCATTGTCATCCACTTGCTTTGATCATCATTCTTCCTTAGCCTAACGGGTATAATGGTGGGACGTATACAGTGAGAAATTTAGTTTCCATTTTGCGATAAAATTAAACATCTCTTGAAGAAAATTAAATCTTGTGTCAACTCAAAACAATTCCCGAAAATGTTAAACTGTACTTATATTTCAAATAGGTAAACATTTGGCCAACCGTCAAATATGTTTTCACTTGTCTCAATTGCTGATCTTCCGCTAACTCTTGAGGTATCTCTTGTGGACTTGAAAGAAATATCTTTGTTTCACTTGCATACTCTTCTTCTTCCGTACCTATCGTCAAAGAAAACATTGACAAAAAATCTCGTATCTGAACTTACTTGGTGTGTATGTTTTCGAAGTTGAAGCTATTTAATAGAATTAACCATCTTTGCTTCTCTTGGTGTCGCTGTAAAAGGAAGTTTGTTTACATTTAAAATACAAATCAAACGGACTAGCTATAAATCCTTTAGAATCTTAAATTTTGTGGCGTAGATTAATGTGTGGAATTTATTCACCGCGAACACTACAACTAAATGTTCTTCTTTAAATTAAACATAGTGCCGTTCAACCGGTGTTAATGTTGCAGGCGTGCAAGATGTGGCTACCAATACAATATACCGTTTATGTTGCTAAACAATATCACTCCAACTCTTTTCTGGTGAGGAGTTTGTCATTATAACTGCAGGCGTTTTGTTGTCCAAAGGTTGTAAAATCTATGGTTTCGTAATTACTGACTTTATATCTTCGATTTTTTTCTATTGTGTTCCCTCTTACTTCTGCTTGATTTATTTTCTCAACAGCTGCATTAAGCCAGATGTCTTCATGAAAACACAAGGAAGGTTATGGTAATAAACATTCAACATCGTCTTAAGAAAAAAAAACTGTAATTGGACATTGTTTATTAGTGGTTCTGTTTGTGGAAACACCAACATATTTTCTTTAGAAGGCATAATCTTATTCCCATTTATCTCGTAGCAGAGATAATTTATAAAATTCTTGATAAAAACTACTTTCTGCTCAAATTGATAAGCACGTTATTTTCATTGAATATATTTAGAATATCTTCATTTCTTTTTTTTCAAACGTTGAGAAATATCGTTTTCCCTTATCAGCACATCCAAATATGCTGTTATCTGGTATATCTTTTAATGTATGATCTATTCTCTCTCTCTCTTTTTTTTTAATGTGAGCCGCACAATTCATGTGAAAGGGCAATCTGAAGTATTTGCATAATTCCCACAGTGTACTAATATATTAGGTAGATTGTGCTTCAACTTGTAACTGCAAGTACGTGAGTAACATCAAGTTGAACAAATCACTGCTCTCATTTTAATTGTGTAGTACATTCTGAATATTGGGCAGTGAATATGATACCTGTTGAGTTACCAAATTAACTGTGTATTCAACATCCATACTAAGCTTTAACGCCTTGTTTACTTGCTCTCTCAAGATATATCGAACTTCATTTTTTTTTAAATATGAGTACTACGACCTGCCTCGTGTGTTACTTGATGTTATTTTGTGGGTTTAACAATTGAATCTGTGAACAAGGTAACAAATGTTTTCCTTAGATATTTTCCACCTCAATTCTCGTTCTTAAACCAATGCCATCGGAGTTATGATTTTCAATAAAAGTGACTAGATTATGTGTATGTTACACCAGCTCTGTCATTATTTTATTTATTCAATTCTCTAATACTAAAGGTAACTGGTCTGTTTTTTTTTTAAATAATACTAACTACAATATATACTTTCTTACTTTTGTGTAAATCTGTATATTATTTTTCCACTATATTTATTATAAAACAATCATCATTTCTCAGCACCTCAATATACTTTATCAACGCTTAGCTTGGAAGCATGTGTTTGACCTCTTGAAATTCCAGCACTGTCACCGATGCCCTCACATCCACTGTAAACTTTACCAATTGTAATTACATCTAAGCGTGACTTTAATATTTTCTACTTGTGTAATTAACGGTTAATTTGTTCCTCTGGTGAAGCTCACCATCATCATCATCATCATCATCATAGATGTTATGTCATTTACTGCAACTGAGAAGCTGACATGCTTCACGGTCTTCCGCTAACCTCCTCGTCTTCACTTACGAATTTGCTAATTTCATATCGTCCATTAATTGTAGTCTCCTTCGCCCCTCCTTCTCTTACCTGCTAGAGCTTCTTCGTGGCTAAGCGGTTAGCACACGCGCCTTTGTCGTGAGAGACCCGGGTTCGGTTCCCGGCAGGAGCGCATGTGGTTCGGATTCCACGTTAATCAGTAGGTCCACATCTAATATAACCTCGCTGCTGAACGGGACGTTAAACTCAGGATCAACTCAACTCAACTCTCTTTCCTGCCACCAGACCCTATTAAACGTCCCTCATTATACAGCTCCTTCTTATCAAATGCCCGAACCAATTTCTATTCCTCTTCTTAATAATATATAAAATTATTTTTGTTGTCCCCAACCATTTCTAGCACCCTCTCATTCGTTTCCCGCTCGAACCAACTAATTCGCTTCATTCTTCTCCACATCCACATTTCGAAAGCTTCAAGTCGTTTATAACAATTTTTGTGTAATATCCATGTTTCTCAACCATACAATACAATACTCAAAATAAATTAATACTGGCTGGGCCATTGGAAATTAGCAAAAGTAACGATTAAGAAACACTTAAATTAATACACTAGCATTTACGTCTTTTTAGGCAATATTTAATGATCAGAAACTTCATTAACTAGAATATATTCGAACTTATAGATAAATAATAAACATGTAATCTACTGCTCTTTCTTATTCTACTTGAGAGGCTAGTGCTTCAATTAAAGGCATATCTATATCTATATCTATACCTATGTCTATATATATACATATATATGTATATATATATATATATATATATATATATATATATATATATATATATATATATATATATATATATATATATATATATATATATATGTGTGTGTGTGTGTGTGTGTGTGTGTGTGTGTGTGTGGTGTGTGTGAAGCTAATTCGAGAGCTTTAGTGGAAACTTTCTCCCACAATAAAAGTCGTTCTTTAAGTACGTTTCAACAATCAAAATATGCTTTAAGGCATTATTATTCAAAATAATAATTGCTTCCCTCACCTGTAAAACATAACTCATGTTTCGAGATTATTTGTCTAATGAAAATAAATATCATGTAAACGGACAAAATTACCTAACATCTTATGTTTACCTTTGACTTCAAGGCCAAATTGCTTGTCTTACATTGGGAATACTTGAAGGAGCTTCGAAGAAAGTCTATCCGTATTTCAGAGGCTGTGTGCAGGTGAAGAGGAAGTAACTTAAATATAAATTGATACCTTTACTAGATGCGGGTTCTTGCTTTTTCGTGTTGCCTGACGATTAAAATTGTATGCATCCTGGTTTTATTCTCGGCGGAGTCTCAATTCACAGCTGTTAGCGAAGGTGAAGAGCAGGCTTTGCATTTCCTTCTAGTAATTAAGATTGCCCTTCTTCCTTCATTCTGTTGAGAACTCAGCTTCCCTGTCGAGAAGCAGCATCACATTGAGAAGCAGAAACTGCCCAATATAGGCGGGAAGTAATTACAGACAAGCGGTAGAATGTGGTTTGCCGCTTCCCCCAGTTCCTGTGGTACTCTGTTAAGTCAGCGAACAAGCAAATCTTCAGAGATATGAAATGTTCCTCAATGCACCAAGTACAAATAATTAACTTCGTGTAGAAATTATTTGCATGTATGATGCTTTTGCTTGAAAATGTTTCATTTAGCGCTCATAATAGCAGTTTCTCTGAACTCTACTTTATTTCGTAATTAACATATAATTTACGAGATGGAAAAAAAACTGGGAATGTAGGAAGTTTCAGACGTATATTATTTTCATTAAATATAACCATTCTAAACTTATTTCAGCTTGTTCGTTTTCAATATTTTATACTGCAATTTTCCTTGAAATTAACGGAGCACGAAATTTACTTCCTTCATAGCTGCTCCGAACTTTGATGAGCAGATTGCTAGGTTCGTTAGGGACTATTTTCATAGTACAGTTCATGAATAAAATGCTTCTTCCTTAGTGAATATTGTCAGAATAAACAACGTCATTTACATATAACGAAATAAATACAGGGCCTATATTTCTTAGTGCATCAAGTCATTTAGTGGATATTAACAATATACACTCACCTTCTCAAACATTAAGACCACCTGCTACCTTTTAAAAAGGCCATTGGGATAACGTAAGATACACGGAGTACAAACTGAATCAGTCGGCAAACATTGACAGAGATCTCATTCGATTAGCCAGTGTTATGTTTGTGCGTAGAATGGGGAATTCTGACAATATATCAGACTGTGATTAGGACCAGATAATTATGACCAGTCGGCGAGAGCGAGCATCTTGGAGACAGCGCGGCTTATCGGATGTTTCCGAGGTGCCATAGCATGTTTCAAATGCGGATAATGGACTGTGAAACCAGCACCAAATCACAGGAAGTAGGAAGCCACACCTCATTACAAACGTCGGACGTACTTGGCTGTCTAGGTTAGTACAACAGGATAAGGCGCCAACTGTGGCATCATTATCAACAGACTTTAACCGTGGACAAAGCGTGAACGTGTCTGAGCACACAGTTTACCATGAACTCTTAGGTATGGGCCTTCTCAGCTGACGTTTCACACGAATATCGATGTTAGATGCACGACACATGACACCGTTGAATCCGATTGGATTGACCACGTGAACTTCTGAAAAATGGTACAGATTTCTGTGGTTTAACTGAAAACTTTCACCATATCAATGGCCAGGTCAGAATATGTCGTCTTTGAGGTAAACAGCTGCTCGAGACGTGCACAGTACGATGACGATTTGGTAGCTTCATTATGATTTGCGGAACATTCACATGGTAATCAATGGGGCCGGTAATGCGTGTGCTTTACCAATGTCTTTGAACCGAGCAATTAAATTTGCAAATCACAATATATACTGGCTGTCTGTGATGATTCCTTTGGTTGAATTTGAAACATTTTGGAACTCATCTTGCCCGACATCAGGTTGGCTTTTATTCGCATAAAATTAAATAGCATGGTTTTCTTAGGCAATTACATCAGTATTAAAATAGTTATCACTAACAGTTATCATCAATTATGAACAAATATGTAAAAAAGAAAAAGTATCATATCAAATTATCATCCTTGAATCAAGAAAGTTTCACTAAGTATAGATTGAAGTTCAATTTAAACTACTGCTTGAGCAAAACAATACGTTTATTGAATATCTATTGCAAGGATCTCCATCTTTTGCGCAAGCACATGTCACCTCAACACGTGCTACTATTTACAAACTACACAAGCAGACGAGAAACTACAACCAGGAAGACACGAAACCGAAACGATGGAGTCCGAGCAAGAACAGACCACCAGGAGACCATCTATAAAAGCGGAGACCGAAGAAGAACCAACTATCAGTTGACTGCTGATCAAAAAACCCACACCAGCTACCGAGCTTTCAGTTTGGACTAAGAAGTTCACCTATACCTAATTCCGAAGTCGGCTTGGACTAGGGAATCCTAACCACACCTAAACAGCGCGAAGCTGCATTGGGCTGAGGAGGTTTCCTACAAGTATTCGCTTAAGTTCTCCGCAGATGTTCTGGAGACATTACAAGACATTGCAATACGCATACAGGGTGTTAATGAACTATACTGATAAATTGTAAGAGGTGATTCCTTACCTCAAAATAAGATTAAAAAAAAATAATATGGACCTGCGGGCAAAAGTTCATAGCTTCAGAGATAAGGCTGTCCAAAATCGCAAAAAATACAAATTGCAAGGGGCCCTACTTCGAATTCGAGAAGCTGTGGATTATGTTATTTATCAGCGTAAAGGAAGTCACTCATACGCAATCGAAAAATTCATATTTCGTTAATGTTAAATGAGTGTATAGAGTACTTCATGCAGGGGGAAATGCCCAGACATGCTGTCAAGCAAATTTTGAGATATGGTCTGACTTTATGATTGATACAAAATAGGCAAACGATAAGCCTTGGCAGCAGTGAACTCAAAATCCTTTGGCGCGATGTCGGAAGTGTTAAGGATCGTAAGTAGCACGGTCTCTCGTACTCCGGAAAACGCATGCTGCAATGTTTTCTTTCACGCATAAGAATGAATAAAATGTGAAATATACCGTGAACAAATGCATCAATCATACCTTATTCCTAAAATACACATACGTGCGTACACACAAAAAAATAATAATACAAAATAAGTATGAAGGTGCCATTTTCTAGCAATTCCGACTTTCTTCTGAACCATTGGATGTCAATTGTTGTGCAGTCTTACCTATTGCCTACTTTGAACCCTCCTTGAAATCAGGGTATATCTGAAAACTCTATTGAAAGCATATCTGAGAATTACACCCTGTATAGCTCTTAAAAATTAACAGAATATGCACTTTTGAATTTCGTATGTATGGCTCCCTTTACGCTGATAAAGACCACCATCCACAGTTTCTGGAATTCGAAATAGGACATCTTGAAATTTTGCATTGTCCCGATTTTGGACAGCATTAGCTCTGAAATTATGCACTTTTCGATAAGATTAACCATGGAGAAAAGTGTCCCGATTTGGGTGAATTAAAGAAAAAAGCGGGTAAATACTGCATTCTGCGTGCAACATGTACCGGGTTTGATATCCAGAGGGGATGCGTTAAATTTAATGCATTGCAATTTGTTGGATGTCACTTTAAACTGTTGATCTACATCTCATATAGCAACGATGCTAAAAAGATGGTAACTTTCAACAAATAAACCAATAAATCAACATTTAACTTTCTCCGTAATAAGTAATTCCCTCTACTACAGGAAGTCCATAAAGTCCTGCAGGAAAGTAAAACTCTATAACTTGGAAACCGTTACGTTTAAGTGTATACATTTTCGTGGTTGGAAGAATGAAAGTTTAAAGTCTTGATCTGGCCACGATGTTTGATAACGTTTGCGCTGGGAATCACGTGACTTAAGATGGCGTATATTAAAGAAAAGGTACAATGTGTTTTGTGGTTTGCGGAATTAAAATATTGCGTTTCAGTGCGGAGAAAGTTCCAAACAACGAATGAGAAAACACCCCCAGCAGAAACAAGTATCAAGACGTGGTACGAGAAGTTCAAAGAAACGGGAAGTGTGTCAGATTTACCACGCAGTGGAAGGCCAGGGAAGAGTGACGATGTGATTCACACGTTGCAGGACAGCATAGCCAGGAGTTCAATGAAATCGCTTAAACGTAGTTCATTGGAACTGGGAATACCGAAGTCAACGTTATACAAGATCGTACGCAAGAATTTGAAGGTCCGGCACTATAACTTAAAATTTGCGCACGAGCTGATAGAGGTAGACTGTGACATGAGAATGGAATTTTGTGAGTCAATGATTACCCGCTTAGAAGATGATGGTGACATTCTGTCTCGATTTCTGTTTTCAGACGAAACCACATTTCATGTGTCGGGAAAAGTGAACAGGTACAACTGCCGAATTTGGGGTGATGGTGGAAAATCCACGTGAATTCGAGGAGCACAAGCGGGGAAGTCCCAAAATCAGTGTGTGGTGTGCTGTTACAATGGACCTTATTATCGACACTTTTTTCTTCGAGGAAGAGACGGTAAACGGTAACAATTTTCTGAACATGCTACAGACATTCCTTTTGCCAGAACTTATTGGATTAGGCATCCTTAATGAGGTCCACATGCAACAGGATGGGGCACCGCCGCACTATGCCCTTCAAGTTCGACAGTTTCTTAACGAAGAATTTAAGGAAAGATGGATTGATCGAAGATGACCCACACCTTGGTCTGCAAGATCACCAGATTTGTAGCTTTGTGATTACTGGCTGTGGGGACACGTGAAGACCAAGGTGTATTCGCAGAAGCCAGCTGATCTGCACGATCTCAAGAATAAAATAACTGATGTGAATTTGATCATTCCAGACGAGCACCGCCAACACGCAATTCTTGGTTTCCGATAAGACTGTAAGAGTGTTTGGACGTGAATGGTGCATAATTGGAGGTTTGGCGATGAACCATATCTAGTTGAGACAAAACTTAGAGTCGATAGTCAAATTTAGAGTCGAGAAGAAATATGCGAGTTAAAATTTACGAACATATCAGCCATAATATTATGACTACCTGCCTAATTGTCAGTATGTCTACCTTTGGCATCCATAAGAACGGTGATGCGTCTTGGCATGGACGCAATGATCCTTCGTAAGTCGCTGGGAGAGCGTGGACCACGCAGGTCATCGAATTCCCGTAAATTCCGGGAAGGAGTGAGATGCGCTCTGACGTCACGTTCAATCACTTCTCAGGTGTGTTCGATTGGATTCAGATCCGGCGAGTTGGGGGGCAGCACATCACTTGGAACTCACCCCTGTTTTTTCCCGAACAACTCCATCATATGCCTGGCCTTGTGATATGGTGCATTATCTTGTCGAAAGATGGCACTACCGTTGGAAAACATGGTGGTCTGGAGAAGCAAATAATCCAGAAGTTATGCAGCCCTATTGCGTTCATTAAAACGAGAAACATTAAATATAACTATGCTAAATTACTATAGACTGGCAATTGCTCATCCAAAGAAGTTATGAAGTTCCCTTTATCGCAATAGTTTTATACAAACTATATATAGGCTACGGATAATAGTTTTATACAAACTAGATAATCAATTCTTCTTCTCCTTCTTCTTCTTCTTCTTCTTCTTCTTCTTCTTATTATTATTATTATTATTATTATTATTATTATTATTATTATTATTATATTTGAAGTACAATCAAATATCATGACATTAATTATTAGTTCTAATTAACTGAATTGAGCTGAAAATTGAATCTTGATTTCGAAAGATTAACTATTAAGTTTGTGCATTCTGTACCTTTCTAAAGTAATAAGTATTAAAATTGGTTTAAAGGTTGTTTCTGAGTGAATGCTTTCTTCAAAATAATATTAAAAATTTTAGAAAGATTTTCAAGACATTCGAGTCGAGTCTCGATTTTTACTAGCAGTCTACTCGACTCGGGTCTTGACTCAAAAATTCGAGTCGAATCGAGATTCGAGACATCTCGACTCGTGCGCACCCCTAGCTGCAATTGTAGTTTTTTTACAAGATGACTAATGTTCTTGTTTTTATTTCCTAACCAGAAATTTGTTCTTAAAAATAGTGCTCAAAAGAGGAGAGATTTCACTTGTTGAAAACGAGGCTATAGTCTAAACAAGAATTATGATTTTAAATTCGGGACGAGACGAGACTAGAAACATGCTATTTTTTGTCTCGCTTTTGAGACAATACGAGAAAGCTTACAAAAACTTCACATCACTTGTCTTAAATCCCAAATATTGTGTTAGTATTACGTGATTTGTAGTATCAGATAGTCTAAAATATATTGAGGTTTTTGTTACGAAATGATATTAGTGTCCTCAACCTCGAAGTATATTCGTCGTGGCGGATAAGGTCTAACAACAATTGATAGTTGGTAGCTGAAACTAGTGGATATACAAACTGAGTTGGTATTTTTATAATCAGAAGGAAGTTATTTCGCCGCAAAAATGAGGTAACTTCCCTTGACACCATGATACATTTTAACATTTTATTTCGATAATGGCGTAAATAATGTGCAGGTCTGTGAATAAATTTGTGCTGTTATGGACAAGATATGCTATCAAAAACAACAGCCAAAAGCTGGTTCAGTCGCGTTCGCCCTGAAAATTTTGATGTGCAAGGTGCTCTTCGTAGTGGGTGACCAATTACAGCAGAGTTATATGATATTCTACTAAAAGGCAATCAAGACTGGCACACAAGCAGTCATGACATCGCCAATGATCAAAACATATTTAAAAAAAGTTTTAACCATTTTTAGAAAACTAACTACAGAAAGAAGCTCGACGTTAGGGTACCACATGATCTGTTACGGCAGAGAACGTGAGAAATGAAGCATTCGCTGGAGCAACGATACGAGAATAGAGGTTGGAGACTATAGTCGGGTAAAAATAAGGTTGAACCGCAAGCAAATTGCAACAGAATGTCTGACAATTGTTTCCTACTGAAAAAATGCGATAAAAACGATGAAATAAAGTTTACCAGCGCCACTGTTGTCATAAGGCAGCCATGTTGGAAAATGGCCGCAATAATGGAATTTAACGGTATAAAGTATACGAATTTTCTGACCATCAAATATGATTCAAATGAGAAATTTTACCTTATAATAATTGTAAAGGTAATAAAAGTCATACAGAAATGCACTAAGGGTTGCGCACCCAGGGCAACTGTCCAGGGCGCCGCATACGGGAGGATGCCAAAAAGTCACTTTGACCAGGTGAAAATTTTGCCTTTGTCTGCCTCTCATGTTACGTGTTATTAATTGCAGTCAATGATAAGTTCACAGAGAGCAAAATGCTATATTTAACAAATTTATTCCTTCTATTGTTTCCTTCATTGTATGAAAAACATTTCAGTTTCATTCAGTATGCAGCAGACAATGTGGGCCATATCATCCAAAGAGCGGCACAAATCCGTCTTCAACAATGGGGGGATAAGACCGTTTTCTTTTCTTTTTTCTTTTCTTTTTCTATTTTTAGCGATGTTCAACATATTTATGAAGTTGGAAAACAATGCTATGGAGGTTCAGGGAAGCAGAGTTGTCTTCAATATTAGGAGGCGGGCAGATTTGAAACATTCTGGGGGACATTAATTTCATTTCACTTTCCTTTGTGGCAATCGGGCACAAATCATCCCCAAAAATCAGATTTCAAATCGGATTACTGGAGGGACAGTCCCCCAGTCGCAAGATTGGAGGAGACATTTCCCCCTCATCCCCCCGGATTTTCGCTAGTGCATCCAAACTGTAGATGTGTATGGGACACTTCAAGGAGTGGGCATAGTTGTGATTACTAATCCGGGAGTTCAGATTAGAACCGAAGTGCCTCGTCATGCTATCAATCAAAGATATTCCGGAAACAGCAATTAATTAACATCAAAGATTATCCAGTACTAGCAAGTGGATTCCGACATCTGACATACAGCCCAATAAAAGAAAGTATAGGATTTACCGATATAACTGAGGACATTGACTGGGTGTGGAATATGTTTCATGCTTTAGAGCGTCGTGTTTCCATATGGCATGGTGCATGGCAAATCCTTCTAAAAGGAGACCTAGGAAATCATCTGTAACTTTCCTTACTATGATAGACTTGGACCCATCGAATGAGTCTTGCGTATACTCTACCTTGATGTTCGTATATGATCACGCCCATATGAATAATGCCATTCTAATACTGACATTCGACCAGCACCTCTTCCATAAAGAACTTGGAATTATAGCAAATGAAAAAGAAGACGTCCATTAAAGAAAACGGTTATACGTCTGGGTGGACTTCACCTGTTTACGAGCTTCCTGGGATCCATCGGGCATATCATGGCAGGGTCTGAACTCAAAGAGATTTTGAAACTTATCTATGACAGCAATATTGTGAAGCATATACTTCCTGGAAAAGAAGTGGCAAGGGCGATATCTAAATCTTATAATATTCCAATCTATGTTCACAATATGTTTCAGAGAAGCCACTGACTGCGAAAATGATCCAGCTGTCACTGTTGCAAAATCGGTACTTTCAGATATGTTAGAATTAAAGGAGTTTTTTTTTTTTTAGATTCAACAGAGGCAGCGGATAACTTAAAACAGAATATTTCATTTTAAAAAAAATCATTTTTCAAAGAATACACGACAGCCTCATTATGTCTTCAGTATATGAAAATGACTGATCATGTTCGAAAATTAATAAAGGCTGAACGTACTGGAAACTGGTTGATGCATTTATCAGCTGTGAAGGACATACTTCCATTTTCTTTTTCAGCAAGAATACAGTAGAACACAGATAGAGAGAAGCGGGGAGAGATAGAGTCCATTCTAGAAGTTGTATATTGTGTCTACAGAATATGTTGGAGTTAGAACATATATCTCCTGTTCTGTACCGTAAGTTGTCTGAAGGGTATCATGTTGTCCGAAGGGCGTCATGTTGGGTGGACTGTCAACTGACTTACTAATTGAGCAGGTGCTGATGAAAAGTGTGAATGGACGAGGAGGCTTGACTCACGGACGAGGTATGACAGAACAGAAAGCTCTGTGCGTTTTTGCTACGCCCTCTCTTCGCTCGAATGAATGAATCTATGAACGAGTTCACAAACACGAATCGTAACATCAGTGAGTTGCATGTGACAGAAGGTGAAAACAGGCAAGAGAAGGATCGAGTAGATGTTCAGCAAGTAGTGCATTTCTTGTCTCCCTTAAATGCATTCGACAAAGAAAAGCCTTTGAGAAACATTGTTAGTTGTGTAGCTGTGGACAGTTGTGTCAATTCTGAACAAGCAATATATATATATATATATATATATATATATATATATATATATATATATATATATATATATATATATATATATATTTTGAATAAGATGACTGGACACACAGTTTCTGCATTTTTATAAGAAGCACAAGGAGGTTTGTACCATGGATGTTAAGCGTACATTACATGAAAGAGATTATGCTGTCCACATTGACCACCAACTTTTGTTTCAATGCCTGTTGCTGTGTGCGCAGTCTAACAATTATGACTTGCGGGAACTCTTCACATATGAATTATGCACTTTTATAGCATCGTGTTTTGACAAGGAAGGCCTTATGCGCGAGGCACCCAAAACGCAACTGGCGCATATGTTAGGGAAATACTAACATTGTGAATTCCTCCCTGATGACAAAGTGCATTATGTTCTTGACAGGGTTCATTTTTACATCCAATTCCCTGGGCACGAAATACAGTGTTCAGCGATGTAACTAATAGCTATGCAATGTATGTTGAGAAGAAATACAATAATACAACTCTTGTTTTTGCTGACTATAATCGCGAGGAACTAAACACAAGGTTCCAAACCCATCAACGTCGACTAAGAGCTGTAGTTGGACACCCTGTAGTATTCTCACCGGAAAGAAAAATTGTGTTGAAGAAAAATGTGTTCCTAGCTAATATTCAAAATAAACAAAATCGAAATTTTCAGTACATTACTGAAAGGTTAAGGTGTATCAGATGTGATGTCATTCAGGCACAGGGCTGATGTGACAATTGTGGAAACAACCATTTCATCAGCAGAAAATATGACCACAGTTGTAATTGGTGATGATACTGATTTTCTTGTTCTGCTTATTCACTATGCTTTGAATATACCCTACAAAATTTGTGTGTGTTCAGATGCTAAGAATAGCTCAAAGAACACTTTTGTATAAGAGATAAAATGCATTAGAGAATAATTGGATTAAAACATTGTAACACACATACTGTGTGCCCATGCATTGCTTTGGCTGTGACACAACTTGAAGGCTGTTCTTAGTTGGTGAGGTGATTACATTGCTAAAAGATTAAGACTTCAGGAAACTTGTTTCTGTATTTTTGAATACCACTAGTTCAGAAGAAGAAGCAATCACAGCTGGTGTGACAACAATAGCCATGATACATTGAAAAAGGAAGAAAGTTTGAATGAAGTTCACTTTCGAACTTTCACTCAAAAAATAAAATTAATAACTCAAGTGAAACCAGAGTTTTTACCAACTCTTGTTGCATTTTCCTTTCACTATAGAAGACTATCATCAGGTTCAGTCTTTGGTAAGACATGATCTAAACCCATTGCTGTAGGGATGGCAAATAAAAGAGAAATTACTGATTTCAGTAATAACACCTCACCCTTCACCGTCTCCTTTCCTTCTTCGATTTATTAAATGCAGCTGTTTAACTAACCGATGTGCAACTCTGCAGTGTAGTTGCAAGAATCAAAGACTGTATTGCACTACAGCTTGCACAAACTGTCGTTGTAACAGTTGTCTCAACTCTGACTACTCCCATATAGTAGTAAGTGATGATGATTCTGAGAACTGATTTACCCATTTAAACTGCATTCTGAAACTGAAATAGTGCTAATACAGTGCAGTAGAAGTGTTCACTTCGAAATAATGGACAACTTTGCTTCAATATTTCATTCACGCATATTACATTTACTTTTTTTTATTTGTTTTTATTTATTTATCTATTTATTTTTTTACAATTGTACTGTAACTGGAAAAGTGTAACTTCATATCATTGTTCTCTCTGTGGATTCTGATTATCATTGTTATCACATTCTATTGTGTAGCTACATTTTATGTATGCTAAATGTATATTCATGTGCTAAAAATAAAGATTCATGTAATAATGGTCATTCGAGAGATTTTCGTTTTCATGGAATCGAATTATTTTTAAACAGGTTTGTATTTTGTCATATCCATTCTGAACAGAGGTCATTGATTTCAGTGTTATGTCTGTGAAGAAATCCATATATATATATATATATATATATATATATATATATATATATATATATATATATATATATATATATATATATATGTGTGTGTGTGTGTGTGTGTGTGTGTGTGGTGCTCATCCCCCCTCATGTCCATGACGCATCCCCCTCAATTGTCTATTTGTAGGTGTTCTTCCATAAAAAAAAAAATATTTTCGGTTAACTTTTACACTCCCTCAAACGTATTTATATAGATTTTCACAACCACAAATATTTCAATGACGCAGTTCACGTCATAGCCCCCCCTTTGTGGGCACCCCTGTATATATATTCTGATGTATCTTTACCTGACAGTTTATCCGGGAGTCCCTACGCTCCTTTGGGAAATCCTTGTGCACTGATTTCACGATTGCGACATACCCATCTTTGAATAGAGCAGGTTTTGTTCCTTTGAGGTGATCATGCTCCCTTGCCTCTATCATTCGAAATAGAGAAGATATAGCGCTCTAAAGTGTATTTTGCCCCGTTTTCGGCATCATGTACCTCCGAAACTAAGTGTCCTAGAGAAAAGTGCAAAAGGACTTGTTTTTCTTGTTTCGGTGTCGGGAATCACCTCCCAAATTTTGTCGGTGGAGTTTTATATATATATATATATATATATATATATATATATATATATATATATATATATATATATATATATATATGTGTGTGTGTGTGTGTGTGTGTGTCAGAGATAGAGTGGGTCAGTGGGTCGTGGGTCAACAGCATGTGGTCCACGATGACCCACCACCCACCATGACCCGCTGCGACCCACGACCCTTCATGACCCACTGTGACCCACCACCCACCGTGACCCACTGCGACCCACCACCCACCATGACCCACTGTGACCCGCCACCCACCGTGACCCACTGTGACCCACCACCCACCATGACCCACGGTGACCCACCACCCACTGACTCAGTACGATCTACCGACCCTCTCTGCTCACTGCATTGTAGACATTATCTTCTGAAGACTGGTAAATTTGTCTCCGTTTTACTTTCAAGACCTTCATTTCCCTTACTTTTCCACTTGTTTCTGTCTACTTACTTGAGGTGAGTATATCTAACCAAGTGAAAAAAGAACTTCAGACACTTTTGGATATTGATATTTTTAATAGTAATAATAGCAATAGGACTTACACTACAACTTGGCTTTCGAGACCTGTGAGTTTTAGAGCTAACTGCTGGAAAAAAATACATTTTTGAATCACTGTAATATATAAAAAAATTGAATGTAACTATGTGTGGCTGATCATCACGGTCAAATCGCAAAGTCAAATGAAATTACTTTTGGTATATAGTTCGGCATTAATCCAAATTGGGATGTTATATTGCTTTTATTATAATGCATAATATCCTAAGGAGGTAGTGAGGAACCAAATTTTTGCGGATAAAAAATGAGTATCTCGCAAGCCGTTAAACTTACGGAGCTGAAATTCAGCGTATTAACTCTTTATTGAAAACAAACAGAATGTGTCCTAGCATTTTTTTAAAATTCTTCTTTATGTGGGGGAGGGGCACTTTCTATATATGAAAAATTGGTAGTGAGTTGGTTTGTAAAAATTAGGGATGGGCACGAGCAAGTTTTCTTTGAAACTCGACTCGACTGGAAGCAGACACGTTTGAACTCGACTCGAGAACTCGGCTCGAAAAATTTCCTCCAACTCGACTCGAAACTCGACTCGAATTTGGTTCGAGTTTCGAGTCGAGTCGAGCAAAAAAAAAGCCAAATTGAGCCTAATCGTGTGTGTAGTTCAAGTACTCTCTTCAAGTATCATACGTACACAATACAATTATTATCAATGACACTACTTCTTCTTCTTCTTCTTCTTCTTCTTCTTCTTCTTATTATTATTATTATTATTATTATTATTAATATTATTATTATTATTATTATTAATAATAATAATAATAATAATAATAATAATATAAGGACCGCCGTGGCTCATTGGTAGAGCGTTCACCTCTGGTGCATGGGGTCCCGGGTTCCATCTCTGCTCCCTCCAAGTGAACCTTGTGGTGGACGAACACCGTGTGCATGGGTTTTCTCGGGGCCCGCCCACTTCCTCCCACTTTCTTCATTCCACCATTTCATTCATTTCTCATCATCCCCATCTCCTTTAGCCTAGCCAACATAGGAGTGGGACGTAAAACTCAAAGATGTATTATTATTACAGCGTTTTTGCTTCGCAATCGGAAGGTCCCATCCTCGAATCTAGAGTTCAGTATCCTGACTGAGGCTTTCCAGGGTTTTCCTCAGTTACACCAGGTCAATGTTGAGATGGTGCCTTAAAATACAGACCCTGGCCGCCATCCTTCCACTTCATTTCCCAATGTTGTTATTATTGTTGATTTGAGTGCTCCAGTGTAAAATGGCCTCTAAGATTGTATCTGGTAGCTTAGTAATAAATAAATAAATATATTTCTCGTTCACTTAATTCTGCAAAAGATGGGTGATGATGGTCATGAAATCATACGTTTCCAGGTACATATACACTTCCTAAGAGACCACCACTTTTACGATGCTTTGTCGATACGAGACAAACACAAACTTTGTCTCCTAGACTATTGTCGTGGTCTGTATATGAGTAACTTTAAGACACAATCTATGCTACATTCGGGAAGTGTTCTCTCTGTATTCGTGTAAAATTGATTCAAATGCGAAGTTCTCCGCGGCCCAATGCATATTGCACTAATTTTAACAGCCCATATGTAATTTGCATATTTATGGGCCTTCATATATCCGGAATTCAATCATACACTACTATAACGCTCGGGAACAAATATTTTTTACACTAGTTTATTTAGATGGAACTAGACATGAATGTGGGTATATACAACAAAAAAATTGGTTCAAGTAGTGGATGAAAGAATTGTTTTGAATGAATATTAGTCTAGTACATGTAGTACTTTACTGAGTAAATAAGCAGAACGATATGGAGGAGAGATTTGAATCGGATAAGCAAAACAATGGCTTGTGACTGAAGAAGACAAAATTATGTATGCCACTGCTGTCAGAAATAAGATAAAATATGAATAATGATAATATATTGTAGATATTCACTATTATTATTATTATTATTATTATTATTATTATTATTATTATTAATAATAATAATAATAATAATAATAATAATAATAATAATAATAATAATAATAATAATGATAATAATAATAACAATAATAATAATAACAATAATAATAATAATTTCAGGAATACTCCTTCGTAATATTCCTATATTGTCTTTAGCTTTATAATTTTCCTATGGTATTTTTAAATTTCACATATTTAGAATTTCTTGCGAGAAGAATAATCGTCATCTAGTTTCTACATAGTATTATTATTATTATTATTATTATTATTATTATTATTATTATTATTATTATTATTATTATTATTATTATTATTACCAATATTATAAAAAGCCTATTCCGGATAACAATGTTGTTATTTGTATAATATGAGCAGCTCGTGGAAACATAAATGTATGCCACATTTTCTGACTTTCGAGTAAGTATGAAAAGAAAGTTCATCATTCCTATGCAATTCGATACAATGGCACATACCAAACAAGTTTCCTTGTGGTTTAATACTAATCCAGTCCACCTAATAACTTAATTTTACCAGAAGTGACAATTATCATGATGTTCGCTAAATCCTCTCATATCATGGTAAAAACGAAATGAAATCTTTAAGTTTTATGTCCCACGGTTTTGCCGATTAGGAAATGAAATCTTTGAGTTTTACGTCCCACGGTTATGCCGGTTAGACTAAAGGAGACGGTGATGATGAGAGATGAGTGAAATGGTGGAATGAAGAAAGTGGGAGGAAACAGGAGAACACCGAGAAAACCCACGAGCACGGTGTTTGTCCACCACAAAGTCCACACGGCGCGAGCTGGGATCGAACCAGGGACCCCAAGCACAAGAGGTGAACGCTCTACTACTTAGCTACCACGTTCCCCACATATCATGGTAAATAAAGTGCTGAATTCACTTCTTCATATTTTGTATTGCCGGAAATTCTCTTTTATCTTATTCATTGGAGGCAAACGTTATCACAGATTTAGACTTGACTGCAACTGAACACGTGTGGTTTATTGTTCAACAGCCCTGCAACTCTGCAAGTAAACAAGTTACCACCAAACGGAATCTGTAATCAGAGGTCCCTCCCTACAGAGGTTCAGACTTTTCTTTACTGAATAGTTTTAATCTCTTTCTTTTTTTATAGTAGGCAATGAAAATAGGAGAAGAACAATATTACTTTTCTGCGGCAGTGTGTCATTTATTTGAGCAAAGCTATGGTTGTCAAATTTTGCAGACACTCCTCAAATAACAGGAAGAATCCCACAGCTATCTACAAAGGCAATCGGAAAAACAAGTTCATTTCTCTGCTTTCACGAAATATTTACATGTGTGACACTGTGCGTGCTGAAATTATTATTATTATTATTATTATTATTATTATTATTATTATTATTATTATTATTATTATTATTATTATTATTATTATTATTATTATTACTACTACTACTACTACTACTACTACTACTACTAATAATAATAATAATAATAATAATAATAATAATAATAATAATAATAATAATAATAATATGTAGAAACTAGATGACGATTATTCTTCTCGCAAGAAATTCTAAATATGTGAAATTTAAAAATACCATAGGGAAATTATAAAGCTAAAGAAATATAGGAATATTACGAAAGAGTATTATGAAGATAATTTAAAATTAAGTATGATTTCTTTCGTCACTAGAATTCTTTATAATGATTGATACTAACAGAAAAACAGACTAATAAAGCAATATGTTAATACTGAAAAATTAGTAATTTCTCCATATAGCCTACGATAAGATATTCAGAAAAGTGTTCAATTTTGAATTATCCCTTTTATTTATCATTCATAATGGGAGCAGTTTCAACACAGCTATACGCAGTCACATATATAAAGACAAGGAAATTTAATGTTGATAATTATGGTCGGAGGGGTTATTCGAGATATATATGATAAAATATTGGAAAATATGGTAAATTTTACGTATTAATTAATTAATTACGAGTATACATAACGTGGGAGCTGCTTCAACACAGCTATAGCATAAAGGTGTATACCAAGAGATAAATTCATACCCACATCAATTTGATTAAAAAGGGGTTACATGAGATAATAGGCCTATATCCATCTTAGAATACCCCGGCAACCCTGTTATGTTTCTGTTTTTCTGTTTCTGTATAGTTATCTGAATTACCGCGGTGCTCTGCCCGGGTTTAAGGTTGTCAACGGATCGAGTGGCTCGGCTCACAGCTCATCTACTATCGAGCCGAACCGAGAAATTAGTCGAGTCAACACCTCACCTAACCGAGACGGCAAAAATCGATGGCTCATCTGAGCCGAACCGAACCGATTCGGTGGCTCATCCCGAACGAGTCGGCTCGAGCTGTTTGCTCAGTTGAACCGAGCTGAGTCCGTTGATCATCACTACCCGGGTTGGGCTTCTGCTTAGGTTCAGAAATACGACCGTGCAGGTCTCATCCTTGATGGTAAAAACTACAGTATATACATATATTGGTGCTCACGACATTTGAGGCTGTTCTTTTATTTTAAAAAAAAAATCTATTGTGGTCTCGTTATCGAGACGAGATGAGATGCAAGCAGTGAACCCTCTCGTGAGCAACACTAAAAGTATTCCACAGTACGGCTTACATTTCTCATGGCTTTCGCTTTCCAGTTTAATCAGGCCATGATTTCAAATCGAGCTAAAACGAGCTAAACGAGCGAGCCATGTATCAAACTCGACTCTACTCGACTCGAAACTCGATCTCAAAAACAGTAACTCGGCTCGAAATTCGACTCAAGAAAACTACCTTTGACACGGCTCGAAACTCGACTCGAATTCGAGTCGAGTTTCAGCCGACTCGTGTCCATTCGTAGTAAAAATGATCGAAATCGATCGATGTTATTTAAGAAAAAAATCAGAAACAAAAAATACAGTGCTTGGCTTCATATATCCATTGCTTTCTGTTATAATAATTGCTGAAGCTTATGTTTATTATATGGAGCGCTTACAGCACAGGGCAATCAACCCATAAAGTTGTGAGAAAAATAGGCATAAAATTTGTACTGTAAGCTTAATTACACGGAAATTTGAAGTTTGGATTGTACGCATAATTGTATGGAAAATGTTACACTTTTTTCCCTTCACGTTGGTCTACTTGCTTTGATTTGGAACTTTCAAATTTCGTCCTTTTTTCCACTGAAAAGTATTGATACGAGGGCTATCCAGAAAGTAGATTACGTTTTGGAATAAAAAATCAACAAAGTATAGGAAACAAATTTTATTATATACAGATGAAAGCCACACACAAATACTACTTTTCGACATAGTCACCATTCAAATTAAGGCATTTATCGTAGCGATGTACGAGCTTGGAAATTCCTTCGTCGAAAAATTCGGCCGCCTGCGACTTCAACCACTTCGTTACCTCTTCTTGCAGCTGTTCGTCGTCATCAAAACGCTGCATAGCCAGCCACTTCTTCATTGCTGGGAATAGGTGGAAGTCGCTCGGTGCCAGGTCGGGACTGTACGGCGGATGAGGAAACAACTCCCACTGAAAAGATTCAAGAACTTCACGCGTGACATTTGCCGTGTGGGGCCGGGCGTTGTCGTGAATCAACAAGATCTTAGAGCTCAACATTCCTCTGCGCTTGTTTTGAATTGCTCTTCTGAGGTTTTGCAGAGTTTGGCAATACCTTTGAGCGTTTATTGTAGTGCCTCTTTCCAGGAAGTCCACCAAAATCACACCTTTTCTGTCCCAAAAAACAGTCGCCATCATCTTCCTTGCCGACATTGTTTGCATGCATTTCTTGGGTTTTTGGGGAGAACCTGTGTGCCCCCACTGCATTGATTGCAATTTCGTTTCACAGTTCACGTGTTTCACCCATGTTTCGTCACCAGTAACGATGCGATCGAGTAAAGAGTCACCATCCTTATTGTAGGCGTCCAAAAAGTGCAACGCTGCAGCCATTCGCTGATTTTTGTGGTCCTCTGTCAAGATTTTTGGAATCCATCTTGCACAAAACTTGTGGTAACCAAGCTTTTCGCTGATGATTTCGTGCAACAAACTTCGCGAAATTTGTGGAAAACTCAAAGAAAGTTCCGTTATTGTGAACTTTCGATTTTCACGGACTTTAACATCGACTTTTTCGACAAGTTCGGCAGTCACTTTGCTGGGTCTCCCACTTCGATCTTCGTCGTGAACATTGGTTCGGCCATTTTTAAATCTTATGACCCACTGTCGCACTCCACCTTCAGTGATAATGTTGTCCCCATACACTTCACACAGCTGCCGATAGATTTCTATCGGTTTACAGTTTTTTGCTGTCAGAAACCTTATTACTGCACGCACCTCGCAGCTCGCGGGATTTTCAATTAACGCAGACATTTCAAACCGTCACAGTATCTTAACGGAGCACAGCACGAACCTCTCACTAGCACGGCTAGATGCCGACTGAGCTGCGCAACGCTCTGACCCCAAGATGGCCGCGCTAGCCCCGCCCCTAGCGGACACAGACGAAAACGTAATCTACTTTCTGGATAGCCCTCGTAATTCAACAAGGAAATAATTATATTATGATAATTTAATTGAAATTCATCATAATTTGGCACATGGCAAACAGCAGTGTGGTAATTGAAGGGGAAGAAGGGGAGAAATTCCCATTCACCTCTGAACACTTTCCAGGAACCTCGTTCCCTTTCGCTTTCTAGACGAGGGAGGGAACTTGGTAATGGTATCAAACCTTCATGTGTAATTATAAAAATTAAATTTATAAACAAATAGGAAATCATCAGTTTATCAGGCTTTAATTGATAATTTATTCACAAGATCCCCTATCAAAGGCATGGTAGATGAAATTTCTGTTCTACATGGGTCGACATTTCCAACTGACATGGTCGATATGGAAAAGATGTTGTATGGTGATTGAGAGATGATACTTCTTGCTGAGTATTTCAAACCTGACCAAGAAAAATCGTTATCAGACTTAAGTCTAACAAGTAGATTGTCGATGAGAAGTTGTAGAAATCGGGTAGAAGTATTATCAATTTCCACGACAGAGTGCGAACAGGGATTTCTCCTTATGAATTTACAGATGACTGATATTAGAAATGGACTAAGTGCTCAAACATTGTCTAAATTGTTGCTCATCAATGTTAATGGCCCACCGCTAGACAAGCTCGAAATAGACGAGCTAGTTATTTCTTGGCTGAAGGATGGACATCATTCCGCTGCGGACGATTTACCAAGAAAAAGTTACCAACAGGAAATAAACCCGATTTCAGATTTGTTTTAAGGTGGAAAATTACGAGTTACGGAAAATGTATACTTGTATTACTAATGGCTTATTTGTGTTATTCAATTTTGTACCTAATTTTTAGTAAGTCTCTTCTTTGCTTTAGGTAAACTACTTTGAATAAATATTCATAATAATGGCAATTATGCATATTTGTAACTTAAATTTAACGTGGGTGTTTTAGTGATTACACAAATTACAATTATGAGAATGCTTTATGGAAATGCTCTCACATAGGGTACCCGAGCACCTTTATACACTATGAACAACTGATTTTTCAAGTCTTTTGTGAGAAAAATACTGTAAACTGAGAAACCGTAACCTTTTCCATATTGTACAGGGATATTTTCCTGCGAATAGAAGTTTTTTTGTGGAATGCGTTTAGAAATTAACACTTGCAAGAATACTCTCTTAGTACAAGTATATTTTAGGCACACACTAATTTCCCCCACCTCGAACTGTTTTAATTTCCTCACTGACAAACACTTTACCATATTATATCCTAAAGGTCAGATCCACCGTTATTGTAACAGAGTGGTGCTTGAGCGATTGACTATAAATTCAAACTCCAATTAGTGACAATTTCACAGTCCTGTTTTATTACAAGTGTAAACTCTTTAGTCAGTTCAGAAGAGGCCGTGGATTGTGTTCAGAGTTGATGACGATTGATTTTGGTGAGTCAGAGTAGGTCAAAGTGGATGAGAGAGGTTCATGGTGGGTGGTGGGTCACGGTGGGTCAGAATGAGTCACGGTGGGTGGTGGGTCAGATTGGGTCACGGTGGGTGGTAGGTCATGGTGGGTCGTGGGTCAGAGTGGGTCATGGTGGGTGGTGGGTCACGATGGGTGGTGGGTCAGGGGTTGTGGATCACGGTGGGTGGTGGGTCAGTGGGTCGTGAATCACGGTGGGTCAGTGGGTCGTGGGTCAAGTTTTAATTGACCCACGCCAACTCTGGTGTGTGTGTGCGTGTATGTATAATATTACACTGGCAAACAAGAAATAAAATTTTAATTTCTCATCTGAAATAAACACTTCGAAATTTAGTTTTGACGAAATATTGAAAGGCATGTTACCCCCATAAACAAATCACAACAAAAGCCTAACACAGATGATACGTCTAAAAATTAAGTAATATTGCTGAATTCAGAAGCTATTAAAATATTATTTAATATTATATTTAAAAATAGTTTTTTTTTATTTTAATTACAAAATTCAACCCAGCAATCTTAGCTCATACGGCGCATGTAACAATGATGTGAGTTCCAGCCTGTGATTATCCTACATAGTTCTGTTTCCTTACAATTGGATGCATTTTGTATAAATTATGTACATTACATACAATTTGATTACCTCAAATAAGCTATGAAGGAAAACACCTTAGTAGGTCATATGTTGGTCAGAAAATGCACAAACTTTTAGAAAACTGCTAAATTACATTATGGCGGCCATTTTCCAATATGGCGGCCGTATGAGAACAGTGGCGTTGGTAAACTTTAGTCCATCCTTTTTAGCACATTTTTTTTTTCTCAATAAGAAACAACTATAAGACTTTCTGTTGCAATTTGTTTGCGGTTCGGTCAAAATTTGACTTATTTTTTTTCCCAACTACTAGAAGATTTTTTTTATTTGGCCACATCTTTATACAAACAACTCGTAGAAGAACATTCAGATCGCTCCATGTCTTGAACGGTCTTCCACCCATTCTTGAACCCACTGAACCACCAGGAAACCTCGCCCCTTGACAAGGCGTCGTCTTTCTAAGCGTCTCGAAAACGATTTTCCTCAGGTGAAAGCAAAATGTATTCGCTTAACGCTGTCCCAGAGAATGTTCCATTTCTCATGTTCTCTGCCATGACTAAAACGCAAAAACAACTTTAGTGCCACACATGATCCTCACTGCGTTAGTGCTCGAGCGTGACTGCCGCCCAGTGCGTTGCTTAGCTTAGACACCCGTTGCAAATCCCCCGTCGCGAAGCGCGCTGCTGACGACTGAAGCGCTGCGCGTCGTCCAGCCTCATTACTTTACATACCGTAAAGTCCTAAACAAAAAATCTACCAAATTTAATTAAGTACACATTCATAAACATGATAATCCCAGACTTAGAAAATTTGATTTTACATGATTATGAGGGCACTAATTGCAGAAAAGATCGCTACAATTATACTCCAGAACATTTCCGGCAGCATAAGGCACATGAATGGAAAATGGTCCTTAGATGTTGTTAACTTCCGCCAAACAGCAAAAATCAATAATAATAAAAAAAAATATCCTCATAATAACTTCGTTATAGTGGAGATGGCACACACCGTATATATATTTCGAACTAGCGATCTAATAATATTTTCAATTTTCTTTCATCTTTCAAAAGACAATAGTTGTTATACAACATATATTTATCTTAGATTTGATGCTGTCTGCAAATTATAGCCCTATAGTCAACTTTTCCTCATGGGTATATCAGGTTAACTTACTCTTCTCATCAAACAAAATGCGGCGTCATAATCTTCGTAACATCGTTTTATATTCTAAAGTGTCTGCTTAGAACACACTATATTTTTATACAACCGCCCAGTGGCAATAATAATAATAATAATAATAATAATAATAATAATAATAATAATAATAATAATAATAATAACAATAATAATAATAATAATAATAATAATAATAATAATAATAATAATAATAATAATAATAATAATAATAATAATAATAATAATAAACCATCGTTTTTGAGAGCAGATAGAGAAATGAATGTGTTACCTAAAGAGATGCACAAACTTTATATCGAACATAACAGCATTCCTTTCCTCTATAGAACAACGCGACTTCGCCTTAGTTTATACAGTATATGATACTGAGATCTCCGAATTCCTTGTCCCATTCGATCCAGGGATAAAGAAAATAAAAGCTCTCCCTTAGAATGAAATTTGAACCTGAGGCACAGAAGATGACACTAAACAACTATGATGTTATTTAACAGAGCGAAACCACGACTGGACAGCATATTTCTGTCAAATGTGCTGGAGTTGTCCTAGTCAATAAAGATGACATTTCAGTTGAAAAAAAAAAGTATATTCACAAAACTAAGGAATAGTAACAATTACTGGATTTTTAAGTAAAACGAGTTGCAATGCTTTTTTTTTTTTTTTTTTTTTTAGCAATTTAAATCGATTTCCTTCTCACACTTTCTTAGCAACGCAATTCTACCACTACACAGAGGATTGTGTTATTTCAGTAGTAAAATTCAGTTATTTGTGACGTAAATTTGTAAAAACATCGTGCCTTGATATTTTGTACATATTAATATGTAAAGCAAGTATATTGGTTGCTAGTAGTATATTGATTGTTAAGTCTTGAGAAGTAACGTAACGGAAGTAACGCGTTATATTTTATGTAACATTTCCTTGTAACACGTTACATTTTTCCAAAGTAAACTATAAAACGTTGCAGTTTTTTTTTAGTAACGTACCTAGTTTACGTTACTTTTTTTTGCGCTACATTTCGGATGAGTAACTACAATACATGTGAGTCAATCCATTGTAAGTGATCAACCATGTGTCGCTTGACCATCTCCAAAAAATCTAATTTTTCCATGAATGTTTTTCCTATATCAGGTTACTTCAAAACCGCAATTAATTAATTTCTACAACATCTCATAGCGACACAGGGGCTGGCGCCATTTTTCGTTTTTCTTTTTTCCGATTTTTGGCGTTTACGTTGTTTTGAATATCTCAACATGCATTTCCCTACCAAATTGAAAATTGCTGGACGTTTCCATCTTGTGCAGAACTAAAACTTTGATCTCTTAACATGTTTTCCTAAAACCACTTGAAGGGGGTGAAATCAGGATCTGCAGTAGCAACATTTTTGGACATTGAAAATATGTTTGAGAAAAGGAAACAACTGACGTATAGGTCTGAATTTGTGTGCGCATGTAGTCCGGGGTCATAAGTTAATACACAAAAACTTACAGACTTGTAGCTGGTCCCAAAGGCCTGGGAAAAATCGTAAAATTGGGGAATTACGCCAATTTAGCATATGTCACTGTCCAATATCTCCACTGGCCCCGATAAAAAATAATTCTGAAATTTTGGGAATAGTTAGTCCTTTAGTATATAATAAAACACAACAAAGCGCGTTTTGCGTTTTTGAGCAGAAGGGGGCCAAAGTATTAAGTAATGACGTTTACATTCCGCAGTCAGTGTTTACAGCGAATAAATGTTCACTGACTTGAGAATGTAGATCAAACGAAAGGACAACAGTTTCCTGCATGGGTTGACAGTTAAAACAAGAATATACTGTACATGATTGAGTATCATTGATATAGCAAGCAGCAAGAGCAAGGAGTACTTACGGAGTTTTTGTCAAGGGTACACTTTGACTTTCCTCACCTGCTCATAGCGGTATTCTTCACCAGTACTGCTGTAGGTGTGATAAGACAGTGTCACAACTAGAGGAAAGAAACGAGCTTGAGAGCGTTGACTGGATTAAACTATTCATCCTACTTTATTTTACTTCACATCAACAAATTTCTAGTAGATTTTATGAACAAAACACCTCCTAGAGTATGACGTCATTGCTTAATACTTTGACCCCTTTCTGCTCAAAACCACACAACGTGCTTTCTAGTGTATTATAGTATACTGAAGGACTAACTATTCTCAAAATTTCAGATTTTTTTTATCCAGTCCCATTGGAGATATTGGACAGCGAAATTCGCTAAATTGGCATAATTCCACAAATTTACGACTTTTTTCAGGCTTTTGGGAGCAGCTACAGGTCTGTAAATTTTTGCGTATTAACTTATGACCCCGGACTACATGTACACACAAATTCAGACATCTACGTCAGTTGTTTCCTCTTCCCAAACACGCTTTCAATGTCAAAAAGAAAAAAAAAACTCATAGAATATGACGTTATTACTTAATACTTTGACCTTCTGCTCAAAAACACAAAACGTGCTTTGTTGTGTGTTATGGTATACTAAAGGACTAACTATTCCCAAAATTTTAGATTTTTTTTTATCCAGCCCCATTGGAGATATTGGACAGTGATATATGCTAGTTTGGCATAATTCCCCAACTTTACGACTTTTTACAGGACTTTGGGAGCAGCTACAGGTCTGTAAATTTTTGTGTATTAACTTATGACCCCGGACTACATGCACAGACACATACTACATGTTCACAGACGTCCAGCAATTTTCAATTTGGTAGGACAAATGCATGCTGAGGTGTTCAAAACAACGTAAACGCCTAAAATCGAAAAAAAAAACGAAAAATGGCGCCAGCCCCTGTGTTGCTATGGGATGTTGTAAAAACTAATTAATTGTGGTTTTAAAGTACCCTGATATAGGATAAACATTCATGAAAAAAAAATAGATTTTTTGGAGATGGTCGAGCGGTATTTTTTTTTTATTTTTCCTCTATCACTTTGCATGGATTGGCCCATGTTTTTTTTTTCGGAAACCAAAAGTTTCTTTCATGTAAGTGAGTTTCTCAGAACGTAGCAATGGAATATGAACTATGTCAGTGGCCGACAAACAGTCACCCACACAAAGAAACGGATAAGAACTTAGTATCATTTTTTTTATGATAAGTACAACTTCAGGGAAATCAGGGTAGTGATTGTAAGCACCTGCAACATTTTGTCATAGATTTCGCCAGCTCCAAATCAATACATTCAGTGATTGAACTACGAGTGCAATGGTAGTCAATTTTACCTTGATTATTGTTGTATTTATAAGTATGTAGAACGAAAATATTTTACAGTTCGAACATTTGAAAGAATAGTTTTTTTTTCCTTAAAAGCTGAGGATGATGGTGAACACAATTTAATAGTAAAGTGTCTGAAGTGCCCCGGCGGGAAGTATTTATCAACATTTAGGGTGTCCTAATTAACAATATACAGTAAGGGGTTAATATGAATAAACTGCGTTCTGATGAGTAGGCCTACTTTATTAGTAGGACATAGTTTATTGGTCTTATGCAATATTGGATTTTTTTTTTCAGATCAGTTTGCGTATCCTAGAGCCCCATTGAATATAGAGTTTGGAACAACTAGTTTTGAAAAGCATGTATCGATTTTAGAGTTACTGGCAAATGACATTAAATCTTTGAGTTTTACGTCCTACGGTTACGCCGGTTAGGCTAAAGGAGACGGTGATGATGAGTAGTGAATGAAATGGTGGAATGGAGAAAGGGGGGAAACGGGAGAACCCCGAGAAAACCCACGGTGTTTGTCCACCACAAAGTTCACTTGGCGGGGGCTGAGTTACTGGCAAGTTATGATTCACTCTCAGTTCTTGTGTTCTCATTTTATTAGTTGTAGTGTTATGGGTCTCTATATTCAGTATTTTTAATTTTCTATAACAATATTGTTATTATTATATAATTAGTTTAGCAGAATAATAATAAAAAAAACAAACATTTTTTTTTTTCGAACGCAGTATGGCATTTGTCCATATATCTGTCAAGTAAGAATTTGTTCTTGCATCTACATAAAGCGATTCAGAATGTGCAATATTGTGATTATAAAGTCAGCGAAGCACATCAAATTTCCAATAAAGTAACTGTCCACATGAAAGGATACAGCAGCGCTACGATTATCAATCTACAGTTCTAAACTTTTACGATGATTGGGGAAAATCAGAATATGCGATAATAATAATAATAATAATAATAATAATAATAATAATAATAATAATAATAATAATAATAATAATATAATAATAATAATAACAGTGGTAGTAGTCAGTGGAGAGCTTTTGTGAACGCGGCATTGAACCTCCGGGTTCCATAGGCTATAGAGTTAGTTAGTTAGTTAGTAGTAGTACGAAAAAGTAAAGTAATAAGATTCCTTTTACATATTCAAAGTTTCGGACCTACACGTAACGCCTTGCTTTCAAAGTAGGGTAACAGTTAGGGTAGAAGCGGGTATTGGGCACTGCGAGTAATTGGACGGATTTTCTTTAATGTGTATATTTTGCATTTCAGTATATTTTTATGGTATTCAATTACACCAATATTTTGGGTGGGTAAATGTTGATCAGGAAAGAAAAGGCTTAGATGAATTTTGAGAGGGTGTAATATTCATAATAATAAAATTAATTTGGTTGAGAAATGCTATATTTGAAACCGAATTTCAGGTTTGTGTGTGTTTTGGTTTGAGTTACAATAAATCGCTTATTTATTAATGTTTTGATCCAGATTTTTTACTGCTGCTTATAAACATCATAATGATTTTGCCATGAAGAGCAGTCACCTTGAATCATCACTGTGAGGCAGTTAATTAAAAAAAATGCACATCCCAATTAACCCCACGGGGTAATTGGGTGCATGATGTGGGGGTAAATGGGTAGAATGCCTTAAGAGAACTTTTTTTTTTTTTGCTTAGAATTCATTTGAATGCTATGCTATATTTACCTTTTGTGGTGTATACTTTTGATCCACAGTGCCTTCTGCTTATTAAGCTATTTTTAGGATTTAGAATTAAGATATCTGGGCTTTCGACATCTAAGGCCATTTAGCCCGTCACGTGTGAGGGATGATGCCCCTCGGCAAGCACATTATCCGGGTAAGTTGAATGAAGAAAGGATTAGGCAGGGAAAGAAAAGGGCTGGGATCTGTAAGTTAGGTACTATCCCGTCATTTACCTGATGTGAATGAGGAAAACGCAGGGAAACCTCATTCAGAATGTCTAGCCAGAAAAGCTTTTCACACTTTTTCGACCGAGTACCCCCACTGGGAATCAAACACGGTACCGCTCGCACCGAAGGCAAGAGTTAAGGTATTTTGTTCAACTTTGGCCTCAAGTGTTCGTTGCGTATGCCGATAGTGTTGATGCTGTGAATAGGACATGTCTATCAATCCAGAGTTCCAACACATGTTCTATTGTAATAGTTTATAGTTATTTAGTGTTAGTCTTATTACCTTTTCCTATGTTTCTTTGAATATCAGAAGGTGTTCTAGTGTTATATATATAACACTAGAGAGAGAGAGAGAGAGAGAGAGAGAGAGAGAGAGAGAGGGGCGGATCCAGGATATGATCAAGGGAGAGGCTAAACCATATTTTGCCGTTTTATCCAGTGTATATCTGACCGTCAAGGGGGGCATCCGCCAGTATATATATATATATATATTGGATTAAGTTCAGATGATAATTTGCTGTTCTATAAACAATAACTGGAAGACTTGAAAGGACATTCGAATATATGAAATTTAGAAATAAATTACTCCTTATTTTGCGTAAATGGATGTATATTATTTCTAGACCACATAAAACTATTAGTTTTTTACGTGGAATACAAGTTATATATACCAAATGAAAGCTTGAGTTGTCTTCACTTACACCCAATTTTCCCTACGGGTTTACGTGCACCAGGACTGGCTTTAATCATTGGTAATTGGGCGGAAATCAGATGACAAAAATAAAAATGTTGCAGCATCAAATTTTAAGATGCAGAAAGCTTACCACTACCACAATATGTGCAGAAGAACCTGCGACATACAATTTGTTCTTAAAAAACTAGAAAAAAAAAAACACCTATAATGTATGAAGGAAAAATGTTAACAAAAAGTACCTCCCAATCCCCCTTTCTACCCTACTTCTTGGGGGCAAGTAACAGGTTATGTTTTGAGGGAAAATAAAGTAACTCGAATCGCGTTACATTTTTACAGGTAATTTACCCAACACTGATTGTTAACATAATCAGATACAGTATGTCCTGCTATCAATAAATCTACAAATACAATTGTTTAAATCTGAACCATAGAGCTCTATTGAGTGACCGTAATACCTACTTGTTGTTTGTTTATATGATATAAAATTAAAAAAAGGAGATTCATAAATTAGAATATATCTTGTGTAAGTGTGTTGTTATTCTAAAATAAGATGTAAGTCATTATTTAAATTGAAACATTCTTTCATCGCTTCCACTATTAACACAAGTATCATCATATTACCAAACGGTTTCTTGAGGTGTTCATAGCACATGGGAATCGAGTACAACTAGTACAACTACCAACATTGTGATATATATATATATATATATATATATATATATATATATATATATATATATATATATATATATATATATAAAAGACAAAACGTTTGTGTAAAGGTTAAGTATAATCAAATATTTATTTATTTATTTTTGTTTTCTACATTATGAGCTTTACAGTATGTTATGATCAATATTTAACGTCTTAATACGAAATTTCAAGTATATATCGTAAAAGTGAAATGTGTCCAAAATGACACAAGGTGATTATTAGACAAAAGGTGACACAATGTTTAAGTTTATTAATCTTCTGAGTTATCATATTAGGTTTAACGAAAAAAAAAACTATAATGTCATTCATTTATTCAAATATCCTTTACATCCAAAGTTATCTTTCTAGCAAATAATAATAATTATATATATTACAGGATGGACGTAGTAGGAGTTCAGAAAGTTAGGTGGGAAGGAAATGGATCTGAGAATTCCGGAAATTTTACGTTCTTTTACGGGGAAGGAAACAAAAATCACCAGTTAGGAACAGCGTTTTTCGTTCATAAACGTATATTACCAGCAATTAAACGGGTTGAATTTGTCACTGACAGACTTTCTTTTATTACTCTTAAGGGACGGTGATGTGATATTATTGTTTTAAATGTACATGCCCCAACTGAAGATAAGGATGACGATATAAAAGACAGTTTTTACGAATAAGTGGAACGGAAATTTGACAAACTCCCGCGATACCATATGAAAATTCTATTAGGGGATTTCAATGCGAAGGTAGGATGAGAGGATATTTTCAAACCGATTATAGGGAACGAAAGTCTGCATAAGGAAAGTAATGACAACGGTGTTAGACTCGTAAATTTTGCAACATCCAAAAACCTAATCGTGAAGAGTACAAAATTCCCACATCGCGACATTCATAAATACATTTGGACATCACCAGACGGGAAAACACATAATCAAATTGATCACGTTTTAGTAGATAGAAGAAGGCAATCTAGCATAATTGATGTCTGTTCGTTTAGAGGGGCTGATTGTGCACCGATCACTACCTGGTAGCAGCGATAATACGACAGAGGTTATCGTTCAATAAAGGTAATATTCATTGTCCAAAAACGGAGAGATTCAATTTAAAGAAATTAGAAGAGAGCCAGGTAAGAGAAAAATAGCAGATTGAAGTTTCGAATAGGTTCTCGGCTTTAGAAGATTCGGAGTGCACTAGTGTTGAGGATACCTGGATTGAAATTAGAGATAGCATTAAAATTTCAGCAAAAGAAAAAAAAATTGGGACACGCGGAAATACGTAGGAACAAACCATGTTTCGACCAGGAATGCATAAAACTAGCAGAGAAGAGAAAACAGGCAAAACTACGCTGGCTACAAAATCCGAATGAAATAACTACACAAAATTTCGCAGATATCAGGCGGGAAACTTCCAAAACTTTTAGAACAAAGAAACTCGATTTTCTGAAAGCTAAAATTAAGAAACTTGAAGATAATAGTAAAAATAAAAACATCCGGGACATGTATAAGGGAATCAACGAATTTAAGAAAGGCTATCAACCTCGTGCTTATATATTAAAGAAATCTGACGGTACAGTTCTCACTGACACGGATAGCATCTTAAATAGATGGAAATATTTCTTTGACGATTTGCTTAACACGCAACCGAACACTAGTGTGCGTGGAGAAAAGGAGATACACACCGCAGAACCGTATATTCCAGAACCCAACCGAATAGAAGTAGAAACTGCTATAAAGAAATTAAAGAAACACAAATCTCCGGGTGTAGATGAAATTCCGGCTGAGTTAATTTTAGCTATAGGCGAAAAATTGTGGAACAAGGTACACAAACTCATTCTTCTTATCTGGAACAAGGAATAATTGCCACAAGAGTGGAAAGAATGAATCATTGTTCCAATTCACAAGAAAGGCGACAAAACTGACTGTAATAATTATCGAGGCATTTCTCTTCTGTCAACATCCTATAAAATCCTTTCAAATATTCTATTAGCAAGACTGACCCCATACGCAGATGAAATTATTGGAGGTTGTCAATGCGGATTTAGACGGAATCGATCAACTATCGACCAAATATTTACCATTCGCCAAATACTCGAAAAAAAAAGTTGGAATACAATATCCCTGTACATCAACTATTTATTGATTTTAGAAAGGCGTACGACTCGGTTAGGAGAGAAACATTATACAACGTTCTTACAGAACTTGGAGTACCGAAAAAGCTAATTAGATTAATTAAGATATATCTAAATGATCCCAAAGTAAATCCGGGTAGGAAAATTTTTGTCCACGAGCTTTCACCTCGAAAATGGCCTGAAACAAGGAGATGCGTTGTCGCCAGTATTATTTAACTTCGTTCTGGAATACGCTATAAGGAAAATCAAAGATAGCAACCAGGACCTAGAATTGAACGGTATTCACCAGGTTATGGCATATGCTGATGACGTAAATTTAATAGGTGATGATAGGAGAACAATAGAAAGAAATGCAGAGATCTTATTAAACGCTTGCAGGGACATGGGTTTAGAAGTAAATGCAGAGAAAACTAAATACATGGAATTGCGTCGGGACCGGAATACAGCAAATTATGGATGCGTTAAAATATTAAATAATACTTTTGATAAAGTGGATACTTTCAAATACCTAGGATCAATATTAACAGAGGAAAATCATATTCACGAAGAAATTAAATGTCGACTAAAAGCAGGGAATTCGAGTTACTATTCGGTTCAAAATCTCTTGTCGTCGCAAATTATGTCGAGAAATTTGAAGCTTAAAATATACAAAACGGTAATCATGCCTGTTGTTTGTATGGCTGCGAAACATAGTCACTTACTCTGAGGGAAGAACATAGACTGAAAATATTTGAAAACTAGATCCTGAGGCGAATATTCGGACCCAAGAGGAACGGGAATGGGGAATGGCGTAAACTTCATAACGAGGAACTACATAATTTATATGGTTTACCCAACATTGTTAGGGTCGTGAAGTCTAGGAGGCTTAATTAGGCGGGTCATGTAGCTAGAATGGAAGAAAGTGGAAACGCTTTCAAAGTCTTGACAGGAAGACCAATCGGAAAACGACCATTAGGAAGACCTAGGCGCAGATGGGAGGACAACTTTTAGATGGATCTCGCAGAGATTGGAATACAAAGTAGAAACTGGATGAAGTTAGCTAAGGATAGAAGTCAGTGGAGAGTTTTTGTGAACGCGGCATTAAACCTCCGGGTTCCATAGGCCATAGAGTTATATATATATATATATATATATATATATATATATATATATATATATATATATATATATATATATATATATATATATATATATGTGTGTGTGTGTGTGTGTGTGTGTGTATGGGTGCGTAATTTATAATGTCAAACCTTGATGACGGGGAAACCAAAAGAGAGAGAGAAGGGAAACATTGCACGAAGCAACTATACAAAGGTGCACATTGGCATACGTATTATTTGACATCACCGGATGAACAGTGTTGCCAACCCAATATAAAGTTTTGATTTTTTAAAATAGAATGACCTAAATTGCATATCATAATTGAATTCAACACTAAAAAGAAAGACGAAAGATATGCCGCCCCCAGGTCAGTGTTGCAAACTTCTCGAGAAATAACGTTAAATATGTGTCACATTTAAACGCCTTTTGCACACACCGAGAGTGAGGTACACATTAGTTTTGCACAATAATTTAAATATTGGCCAGAACGGTTTAAATTGGCACCAAGTTTAGATGGGTCCATTAAACAGCGTTGACATAACAGAAAAGACAAAAACCGAGTTTGGATATGGTGCAATAACTCGAAAAAAGCCATAAGTACATTACGGTTTAAAATTTATAGGACAATTTGGTATGTCATAAGAAGCATCATCACGTTTATTTGAAGTCGATAAGTCAAACACTTACAGGGATATTCGGAATTTTGTAAAAGCAGAAAATTTTTGCGCTGTAGAAGTTGGTAACGATGTCAGCTTTTACGAAATGCCGAATATCTCGGTAAATACTTGACTCATCGACTTCAAATAAACGTGAGAATGCTTCCTATGACATACTAAATTGTCCTATAAATTTTAAACCGTAATATACTTATTGCCTTTATCGAGTGATTGCACCATATCCAAACTCGACTTTTGTCTTTTCAGTTATGTCAACACTGTTTAGCGGACCCATCTAAGCTTTGTGTCAATTTAAACCGTTCTGGCCAATTTTTAAATTATTGTGCAAAACTAATGTGTAGCTCATTCCCTATGTATGCAAAAGGCGTTTAAATGTGACATATATTTAACGTTATTTCTGGTGAAGTTTGCAACACTGACCTGCGGGTGGCATATATTTCATCTTCCTCTTTAGTGTTGAATTCAGTTATGAAATAAAATTTAGGTCGTTCCAATTAAAAATCAAAACTTTATATTGGGTTGGCACCACTGTTCATCCGCTGACGACAAGTAATACGGCTTCCAATGTACCCCTTTGTATAGTTACTTCGTGCAAAGTTTCGCTTCTCTCTCTCTTTTCGTTTCCCCGTCATCAAGGTTTGACATTATAAATGAGGCACGCGGTATATATATGTATATATATATATATATATATATATATATATATATATATATATATATATATATATATATATATATATATATATACACAGATGATGATCAGAAAAATTGAAACACCTGAACGAAATTGCAACTTACCACATTAGTATGGTGTCGGACCACCTTTCGCCTTCAGAACAGTCTTGATGCGACGTGGGATGGAGGCATAGAGGTCGTGAATGGTAGCAAGTGGAATTTTACACCATTCCTCGTGCAGGGCATCGGCCAGTTCTGTGAGAGAGGATGGAGGTGGAAATCGTCACCGGAGTCGTGTTTCCAAGACGGACCACACATGTTCAATTGTGTTGAGATCTGGGGATTGGGCGGGCAGGGAAGGTGTTGAACTTCATCCCGATGTTCCTCAAACCACGCTGCAACAACGCCAACTGTGTGAATGGGTGGATTATCATCATGGAAGATGGCGTCATTGTCCGAGAACAACATCCGGACCATAGGATGCAAGTTGTCTCCTAAAATTGCCACATAATCGTTGGCAGTGATTCGTCCGCTAAGTGTGACCACATGACCCAATGAAAACCATGATATAGCGGCCCACAGCATCACCGAGACTCCGCCATGTTTCACAGTTGGGCGGAGATACTGCCGATCATAAGCTTCTTTGGGCGTTCTCCACACATAAACACGTCCCGTGGTTGGGAATAGGGTGAAGGATGACTCATCCGACCATATCACACGTTTCCAGTCCTCAACGATCCAAGTTGCATGGTCGCGGCACCATTTGCGGCGTGCGAAAGCGTTATGGTCCCTGATGAGCGGTTTGGCCCGTGAAACACGACCTCGTAAGTTCACGTCATGTAATTCGCGGCGGACTGTGATTGTTGAAACAGGGTGGGGGAGGTGCTGATTGAGTTCCTCCTTCACTTGCTCCGCTGGGTACGACGGTTCTGCGTGACAATGCGCTTTAATACCCTGCGTGACCTGTCACTCATGATTTTCTTCCGCCCACTGTTCCGATTCCCCGAGGTGGTTTTCCCGTGTGTTGTGTAGGTCAGTGTTGCCACAGTCCTGGCTCTGGAGTGGGCTGAAAAATAGTACCAAATCGAAACAAAAAGGGCTGAATTTATTATTGTATACCATCGGAGGTAAAAGTGTCCTGGAACGCCATCTTCTCGCTTTCAGAAAATATCTGTGGCGTCCCCCACTTCTAAAAAGTTACAATGGACAAAGATAGGCACGGGGGATTGCGTGACGTCATGCATTCCCCTACTTTTTCAGATCCACTTTTACCCCTGAATGTAATACATGGCTCTATAACATGCAAGTAACAGAGGCAAAGTTCTATAACACTCGCCCCCTTCTCCAAGAGTTTAAATCAAGAAAGTGTGTGTGTGTTTTTTAATAGTTTTTAAAACATCCAAATAAGACGACTAAAATTTCTACCACACTGCTTGTTTCTTGTCTCCTTCATGCATGGCGCAGATGCGCTCATCTAGCGTTATTTGTTTTCCCGTATAGTTCGAATTACGAATTTTCTACACAAAGTTCGTAGCGTTATGCGGTGCAACGTCAAAGAAATGAGTGTTCAACAGCATTTTTTTAAGAGTCCAACACAAAATATGAGTAACGTGAGATGTAGGAAAAATCTTACTCGCACTTATGAAAATGTGACAAGTATTTGTTAAATCGTGCTGAATTGGGTAGAATTGTACCAACTTTTTCACAAAAGGGGCTGCATGCGTGGTACCAACGGGCCGATGAATGACAAAAAGGGCTGAATTTGGTACAATTGTACCAAGTGTGGCAACACGGGGCCGTCATCACCTTCGACACTGTCCCACGCGTCACACCTAACACAGTAGCCACTATCGTCACACTCACTCCACATAACCGCGCACCAACAATTTGCCCTCTTTGAAAATCTGAGAAGTCTCCCATTTTACACTACCTCCGTCTGCTCCAGCCACTGGACACTGTTGTTCCACTGCGCCTGACTTAGTAGGGAAACCCACCTAACACACCACCACCAGCGTTCCGGCGCTGCAGGCGCCACGACACCACTACCTATCCATGCATCTGACGTGTTGCCAACTACAGGTGTTTCCATTTTTCTGATGACCATCTGTATATATATAGTAGGAAGTCGTAAATCCTAACTAATTGGGACCTCAGGTTGTTGGGATTTTCGAAAGTGACCAATGCCATTTAGGATTAAATATACTGTACGGTATGCTCTTTTATCGATACAGCGGTCATACAATACATACAGTAATGACAATACTGTACGTTAGGCTACTTACATTTAATATTTTTGAAGAACCTGCTCGTACACTAAATTACACTGTTCTTATAACTCACACTTAAAACTTAACTTGTATAGGCCTAAGGGAAAATGAAAATATATTTGACAAACGGCGTTCGGATATTTGACGTTTCGGATTATCGACGTCATCTTCTTAGATACTGACTTAGGTAGTCTATTTGTTATATTGTATCTAATATTTTCCTTACTTTATTATTACGATAGTTCTTCCATGATTATACGTGTTTTTTTTCAATTATGTAACATTTTCTCATATCCGCAGTTCGAGAGGTTTTAGTAGTACTTCGTTGCTTTTTATAAATTATATATTTGTGTTCCAATAATATGAAACTCAATATAAAATAATTAATGATTTGCTTTCCAAAGCATTTTCTTTAATGGGTGAACAAACAACCAAGCATTAAAACAAAACCAAACAGAAAATATTTCTTGCAGCATCCGTATCTTTGTTTCCCTTTTCCTGTTAAATTATAATGAGCAGAATTGCCTATGTACCGGAAGCTAGCTTCCTGCCATCTGCTTTACTGAATTCTCTCAAATTTGAATAATTAAATATTTGAAATGCAAACAAACCCAGTATATATTATCTAAGGATATGAGTCGTGTGATAATTTAATTAACATCACACACCATAACAAATCGCATATAATCTTTATTAATGGGCTGCTATATCGTATTTTGCGATAAGATTGCATGTGACTCGGAATTCATGTTAAATTATAGGTCTACGATTCATATCATCTTAGGATACAAAATCAAATTAAACTTCATAGTGCATGACATTCATTTTTGAAGTTAGTACACACAAACAAGAATGTCTTCTCATAATATAATAATATGTGAACATTCTACACCGCCCTCCTATCATTTGTTTATTTTAGTTAGGATCTAACCATTGAAAAAAGCCTAGGTATTGCATAACCAAATACAGATAGAGAAAATGGATTTACTAGCAATACTTGAATGGATATGCTTCGTAATGCAAAATGATGAGCATATTTTGTTTGAGATAATCTATTATGAAAATAATAAATACTAATATGCTAAAATTATTGTTGTTCCTTGTAAAACATTTTGTAGATATACTATTAGTTGCTATCTATCTGCAATATTAACAATTTCTTAATGCATTTGATGTTACACCTTTATATATCTCCGAATATCAGATCCATATATTCTTGTTCATTTATGACTCTTAGCATAATAATTATCCTGCCACTTACAGGTCACTTGTCGCAAATTGAGATGTTTCCTTGGAAAACGGTTCTAACTATTCTCATTAGCTTACTGTAAGGTACATTTGTTTTAATACTGTTCATCAGTTGTATACTTCTGCTGCCCTTCTTTCTCCTCCGTCCTATCATCTATCAAGTCCACCACAACATATTGTTTCCTGCCTTATACTATATCCCAACTAGTATGTTCACCTCTTATTGATTTCCTCCATTTTATCTCATATAATTCCCAAAACTTCATTATTGTTTTGTTTTCGTTTGATCAACTTAGTAATTTACGTTATTATCATATGTACATTTATAAAGTTCATTATTATATTTGTGTTCTCTTTCTTTCATGTTGGCTTTATTAGTTGGTTTGTATTCAAATTATTTATGAATCTTCGATACCTCTATTCGGCCGCAACTGCTTTAAGTATTGTCATAAAAGTTATATTCTTACAATTACAATTGTTTTCTAAATCATGCAGTATTTATTAAAAAATATAGAACGAAACATTGAAGCTTTTCCGATTCAGTTTCCTTACTTTCTTCCGCACATATTCCTCCTGTTGATACTTATGGCACGACTTTTGATGTGTGCAACATGAAATAATTATTATGTATTATTTATATTGCTATTGCATTCCATTTGTTACACAACAGAACATTTTGTCTCCAAAATTTGTTTTGTTATTTTCTCATTACTAATTTTCAATGTTTGACTTCAAAGGAACAAGACAGGAAAAGAACAAACTACGTTAGAACACTTTTTTCAGTTTTTGATTGCAGGTAAGCAGGTTTCTTTTTTGAAAGAGAAATTTTATGTCGACACAATATATTTTGTGACAAATATTTTCTAGGAAACAATGTAATGGAAAGTATAAAACTACAAGCAAACAGAGGAAATATGTTCAGTATTTAAAAAAAAGGACATTCAATGGTAGATTCTATAAGAAATTTGTCAAAAAATTCGCACTGGTACTCACAGTTAAGTTTCCAAGTTGATTTCCAACCCAAAGCCGACATAATTCAATGCTTTAACAGAGAAAAAGACTTTGAATCTTCTAACAATGATTGATACAAGTCACTGAGAATATTTAGAACATATATTCATTATTATTATAACTCAATGTATTACAACTTGTGATTGTTCTAATATTAATGCAGTTAATAATAATAATAATAATAATAATAATAATAATAATAATAATAATAATAATTTTATATTCTTAATACGAGAGTTTGTACATTCAAATCACTCGAACTGAATGTGAACTTCCTAGCTTGTATACATGAGTTGATATGGCTCCTCTGTTTCCTACTTGCGAATTGAGAAAACTGATAAAAGATGCAAATGCGGACGCAGCCAGCATGGTAGAATTGTTTGCCCGAAATCTTTCTAATCAATTTTTGTATGTGGTGGAACCAGAGCAAGAAATACTTATATGACAAGAAACAGTGTTTAGGGACAAAATATCAATTTAAGAAATTCAAGTACAATATAAATTTTGTGAACGGCAAGTATAATATAAATGGTTTTGTATTTAATTACATATGTTTGATCAAAATACGTGAGTTCGAATTGAACATTATCAACACTAATGTATACAAACTTCCACTGAAGATTGATCCCACACTAGATAAATGCGCTAAACTTCTTTTATTGTTAAAAGAAGTACAATATTGCACAATATTACAGTATACATACTTTGCATTACACATTATTGCAATTATATTATTAGTATAGTATTATAGTATCAAGGTATATTGTAGTGTGACTATAACCGTATGCATTAAGAAATCGTGGCGTCTTCATGCCTCTCTAAGGAGACTTGTTGGAAAGGGAGCAGAAAAATTATATATATATATATATATATATATATATATATATATATATATAGGGTGTTAATGAACAATAAAGACAAACTGTAAGAGGTGATTCCTCACATCAAAATAAGAGAAAAAAAAGTTCCAATGGACCTATGGCGAAAAGTGCAGTTGCACAGGTAGGGTTGCACAAAATCACGAAAAGATCCAAATTTCAAGAGGCTCTATTTCGAATTCGAGAGACTGCGGACGGCGGTCCGTATCAGCGTAAAGGAAGTCGCGCATACGCAATCCTAAAACGTATATTTCATCAATATTCAATAGGTGTACAGAGTATTCCCTGCAGGGTGAAATTCACAGACATGCCATCAACCGAATTTTGAGATATGCTCTGATTTTATGATTGAACCAAAATAGGCAAACGATAAGCCTTGATAGCAATGAACACATAATCCTTTGTGGTGATGTCGGAAGTGTTAAGGATCGTCAGCAGTACGATCTTTCGTACTCGAGAAAACGCATGCTGCGATGTTTTCTTTCGCGTTTATAAGTGAAGAAAACGTGAAATGTATCGTGACGAAATATATATCATCACACGCTATTCCAAACACACACACACAGACATAAAGGAGCTGCTAATTCCTATCACTTCCGCCTTCCCTCTGAAGCATTAGGCATCCATTGTTGTTAAGGCTTGCTTCTTCCCGACTTTGAACTCTCCTTGAAATCAGGGTATATCTGAAAACTCGATTGAGAGCATATCTGAGAATTACACCCTGTAGGACATACCCTCTACATCTATTGACAATTGATGAAATATGCTCTTTTTGATTGTGTGTACGTGGCTTTCCTTACGCTGATAAACATCACCACCCACAGTTTCTGGAATTCGAAATAGGGCCTATTGTAATTTAGCTTTTTCGCGATTTGGACAGCCCCACCTCTGAAAGTAAGCACTTTTCGCCATAGGTCATTATTGACTTTTGCATCAGTATGAGCGAGAATGGAAGCTATTCCTACCTGATTAAGTGAAAACTAATAATATTACGTTGTGACAGCTCAAAAACTTGAGATGAAGCGTTTCGAACGTAACATTTTTTTTATTATTATTATTATTATTATTATTATTATTATTATTATTATTATTAATAATAATAATAATAATAATAATAATAATAATAATAAAATAATAATAATAATATTTAAGTATAGACACTCTGATATAATTCACATTAGCAAATCTTATGGTCAGTGGAGCCACTTGAATTCGCAAATTCTATATGCAATAACAATCGGAGTCGAATTCTGCTTCAGTGGAGGGGCAGCCTAACTTTTGCCTAGCATACTGTTACTAGTACCGCCATGTTCCAAAAACTCGCAAATAAGTACAGATGACAAATAAATAAATAAAACTCAGTAGCAGACTGCAAACATGAGCTGGGGAATGTATATAGATAGTTATCATCCTAACATTGTTTAACTGATTTTCATAGATTAAAGTTGAATTTCAAAAGTGATTGTAGTTGGACTCATTAATTAGACTTGGTTTGTAAGTCCCGACCTTATTTGCTTGAATACGCCCGTCTATGCTATTAAAAAAATCGTAATCAAAACAGTAGATGAAAGCAGTGATACGTTACAACGAACGCAATATAATCGATTTCATTGGTATTTGTCTCAATATGTCACTACAGCACTTGGTTATATATCACAACTTGGTTTAACATTTAATTCCTGCACAATCATATGCTATTTGCGATTATGTTCAATGAACTATTTGTAATTAATGTCCAAATATTTCCTTAAATATCCAGCACACACTATGGACTGATTGGTTGGAACCACAAGTACCAAATTAGTGTTGAAACTAGTTCAACATCGATAATGACAAGCTGAATAATGCAGCGAAACTGTATATAATGGTTCTCTACTATATGACCAATCGAATTAGGAGTTAGTAGCAATAGATGGAACTGTAGAAACGTAGTTGCTTGGAAATGAAAATTCTGAATCCTACGAGTAAATGCATATTGTCTTTACAAGTCAAATATCAAATAATCCGTTTTATTGTATTCACATAACTATTAAACTATATGTAGTTCGTTAATAGAATTACAAATTGATTAATGTTAAGTTGGAAAAAATAAACGCCATCTATGACTGTGATAATTTTTGTTGACTTGTCTCGTATTGTGATAGTAAATGTTTTTTTTTTTTTTCGGTTTTCCTTTGATATTTGTACAAACGGACAAATAAGACTGCTGACACTTATGCATAGCATAGTTTGAAAGCCTAAAAAATAAAATGCGAATCTGGTTCTTTCTGCAACCAATTCAAGTGTTTAGAAAATAAAGTTGAGGAAACCACGTACCAAATTTAAAATTGAAGTACGAAATATGGGCGTCCGCAGGGGGGTCGAACGGGTCGACCGCCCCCCTGGAATCTAGTGAGTGCAGGCTAGTATATCTAAAACAAAAAAAGTATTAATTGTTTCAAATAAAAAAAATGTTTTTTCTTAAGAAAGAATAATGTTTCTAAAACTGGAGCTTCATATTGTTTAAATATAGAAAACATCTTAACTACGCATTTCCAGTTGTGTCCTAGTTATATATATTACCCTCTTCCCAAGAGACCAAAACTTCCTCGAAGAATGTGGAAGAGACACACTCATCGTTAAAAATATGCATTGCTCTCTCTCTCTCTCTCTCAATCTCTGCGTTGCTTATATGAAATCCCTACAAACACGTGATTTGGGTTGAGTCCAGTGCGCAATTGAAAATAAATATTTTAGTTCAGCGGGCGGTTTCCTCTATAAATCGAACAAAACCGTTGTTTGTATCTTCCCATGAAAACAAGGACAGGCACGCAAAACGGAACATCTTTAAAAAAAATAAAGAGGGGACATGAGTTCGCTGGCTTGGGGCTGGCTCGTTCTTTTATCTTTGTTGAAACAAGGAAAGAGATGGCATTTATTGCCTCCCTCTCTCTTCCATCTTACCCGTATTCAAAAGCAACAGCCATAAAGCTATGACATGCTACTTGTAACCAATATTAACTACTCGCTAATCCATATTTCAATATTGGGTAAATGATCTGCCTACCAAACTTCGTTTTTATGGAATGCTATTTTCGACTCAAAAAGAAGGGATGCTTATAAAATACACCAACTGATGCCAGTTATACATCATAAATTTACATTTGTGGTAGCTAGTCAATGTTTCAAATAAAATAAGTCTAGTTAATTCAGTTGAGTTCTTAACTGTGTGGAAACCGCTTGTTGATATGTGTATCCAATTTATTTTAATTTGCACGTGCAATTAAATTAATAGTAGCCTTTTTCTCTGCTTCAACAATGGACAGGAAATGGAAAAAAAACACGAAAATGTTGACATATTCTTAAAAAAAACTACCTTTTCTAAAGGTACTTCTGCTGCAGTAAGTGTTGGTGCGAAAGTAGAGTTAAATGATAATGGAGAAGTGGAGTTATGAAATGACAGCGAAGTGAGTATTTTCCTCCAAATGTCCCAAATTTGATTCCACATTTTCTGACAGTGTTTAAGTGACGTGATCAATTATGATCCCAAAGATATTGGGAACTATGTTGACTTAAATTCCCAGGCATGTTTGAAGGGACACTTAAAGGTATGATCTCCTAGTATCTCCATGGCAGCCTAGGCAAACGTATAATTTTAAACAAGATGATGTGGCTGGAAAGCGTCCTTTCCTATACAAATGGTTTATTCAGTTTCCTTGGTTTTCGTACTCTAGAAAGCTACAGAGAGGACTATGTAGGCATTGTGTTTTATTTCGGCTACTTATAGAAAGACGATTTTAGGAGTATTTTATTGTAATTCCATACCAAAAGCGCAATGACATTTTTTGACTGTCCACGTACACACGGAAAATCTGAATGGCACATCACACCCACATAACGTGTTCAAGCTTTTTCAAACGTTTTGACCAACAAAACTTTAGCTGTTGAACAGAAAGTAAATAAAGCAGCTCAGAAACAAGTTGAGGAGGACCGGAAAAAAGCTATAATCTATTATTGAGTCAATTGTATTTTGTACAACACATGAATCATCTTTGAGAGGGAACGGATTATTAGGAAAACATGTTCAAAACATTTTTTTTACCACTACGCTTCACATAAGCTAAATCCTGTTGCTAGCAAATTGTGTTCTGTTTTCGACATACGCAGCACCGTCGACACTGCTAAAGAAATCATTACTTTCTTTCGTGAAAGCCCATATAGAGGGAAACTTATTCCTAGCATCCCACTCCTTTCAGACACCAAGTGGACTTCTAAATACAATAACATAAAAATATTTTTTGAACATTTCGTTCAAATAATGCGTGCATTAGAAGACTTATCTATAAATTATCCTGTTTCGCATATGAGAAGCAATGCTTATCGCCTTTTCTGTACAGGATCTACAGGTAGTTTCATACTTTCTTTGGTAATTATCAGTAATTATTCTTCCTTTCTTGAGTCAGAGGCGCAAATTTTACAAGGAATCAACTTGAACTTAATGGCAGCAAAGTATCATATCAATGAGTTGATTGGTATATTTAGAAATCACAGAGTAAACGCAAAAGAAACTTTTCAAGCGATTTTCCAAAAGTGCAATAATGTAGCGAAGGAACTTGATATTCACTTAACAGTTCCAAGAAGTTCGTCTCGACATGTTCGACATGCTAATTCCCCTTCTACTTTCATATAAGAATATTATCGCATATTTTTCGTTCCATACATCGATTCTCCTTTACAGTCACTAAATAACAGATTTTCTGAGAACAATAGTCCAGGTTTTTCTCTGTTTGCATTACATCCATCCGAGTTGAGAAATCTTTCTAAATCTCAGTTCTTGCAGAAGATGGAAGAAGTAAGCCGAACGTCCAAGATAGAACATTTCATTTCTAAGGCAGAATGCTGGTTTGATTTGTGGAGACATAGAAATCTGGATTCTGCCAATTTAGAAAAACTCACTGTTTTCAACTTGATGAACCAATCTACATTTTATCCAGCAATAGAAGAGGAAATTCAAATTTCTATTAAACTTCCTGTTACAACTTGTACCGTTGAAAGAAGTTTTACTAAATTAAGGTGTGTTAAATGAGGACGTTGACAATGTGATAGTGATCTTCATTGTGATAGTCCTTAATGTGATCTCCCCTGCTATTGGTAGGAAATATATAGTTTTTTTTTCTTTTAAAATTTCTGTTCAGCGTTGGTAAAAGTTCATGTTGCTCATATATAAATAAAACGTATTTAAATTTGACTCGAAGTGCATATATTATATTTGCTTGCTAAATAACAAGAGAAAGAAAGACATATTTTAAAAGAGCACTCTGAGAAAAATCGTGCTACAAAAATTTTTAAAGTATTCTGTACAATCTTGGTGTACAATGTATATAGATTAATTTTATGCAATCCATTTTGCCATCTAATTTCATTTCGTATTTGTTGTCTTTAGTAGTTTTACAATAATAATAGTATCATCAAAATAAATAATATTTTCATGTTTTGTAGTAATAGAAAAGGGAAATGCTACTAAAAGGAAGTAGGGTTGTCATTTTAGATCATTCCAGATTTGGTTTGGGGGGAGGGGAAGGCCCCCATCGACATAATATTTTCGCGGGTTTTACTAGTATATTAGTAGACAGTTGAGTAAAGTATATTGTTTCTTAAACTCAGGGAGGAGAAATTGCCCTCTGCCCCCTAAACGACGTCCCTGAAACTAGGTCGTGACTTATTTTTCGAATACGGAAGTATATTAAATGGTTAAATATGTTTCTCAATCCTCCAGACCGCAATTACTTCTGTTTTTATATTTCTCATAATAATAATAATAATAATAATAATAATAATAATAATAATAATAATAATAATAATAATAATAATAATAATGTTTATTTCTATTATTATTATTATTATTAATAATAATAATAATAATAATAATAATAATAATAATAATAATAATAATAATAATAATCTCCTGGAATGCATTCAATATATTAATCTTTATAGGGCTTGGGATTTGTGTAATCTGAATTGCAACAAGCCAAAAATAATATAATAGCAAGCTAATCTTTTTGACCGCTGCCTGCGAAATTTTCTACGGACTCCTCTGGTACGAAATACGAATAAATCGATTATTCTTCGATAGTGATTAATTGTTTAAGTTAAAAATTGCTTGTTCCAATATACAAAACATTTTGATAGAATGTGGAGGGCCAACTTCTCATTCCTTCAAGTTAAAGTAAGGACTCAACACGCTAAAAAAATCTTATTTCTTGGTTATTGACTGCTTTATTCGTTTTGAAAACAATTATATATTCACGAATCAACTTAATGGCATATTTATGCCGGTCCGCTGTCTTTGACTCCCGAAGGTACATGAATCGTTAGGTATTAATTGCTTTGAGATAAAATTTGCTTGTTTCCGAAAACATAGACAAACCTAGAAAGCGGAGATGAGTCAACTTCATGTTTTCTCTTCTCCACAATTCAAACTGTCAATTCAAAATATTGTGTTTCGTTAGCTATTGATTGATTTGCGGTTAACATAGTATATTTTAAATGACAAGGACCTATGTAAACGATGACCAACATTCGAATCTAACCTCACTCTGCCCCTCTAAATTTAGATAAAAGAATCATTCAACAATATTTCTCAAATCGCTCTTTACCGCTTAGTGGCTAAATTGTGTGAAGTTCAAAATAATACATGGAATGCAGGCGCTAATTATTGGCGTATCATGTGATACGTCGGCGGAGTAAACATGCTCAGAATTAGTTGTCTCATTGTGCCCACTTAATTTTGATTGAAATAAATTCAACTCTATCAGAGTTGTGCCTTAACTTCACACGACCTAGCCAGCAGACTTGTGAACCGGATAGCTCTGAATCTATGCGACTGAGATGAGCACTAGCTTGCATCACATTCTAGGGGTTTCGATTTCGATACCAGGTGATTGCCTTCTTGGCAGAGTTGTCTCTTGCTTTTTCTCATTGCCATCAGGTAAAAACTGAGATGGTGCTTATTAAGCCTAGCAAAGTGTTTTAAATCAATTAGTAATACTTATTAAAAAAAAAAAAAAACAAGACGTGAGAACTGGTTATGTAATTTCCCCATTTATGTGAACAAAAAACAACATGGGTGTAGATCTGGTATTTCATAAATACACTAGAAAGGAGAAGCACATGCATATCACGTTAGTGAGTTTTGCTTGATGATATATTTTCTAAGTAATGTTGAAATATGAAATAGTATTGTATTTATCCCACTTCTGGTTTCAGTAAAGAGATTGGAATGGAAATGAAGCATTCTTGGGACCTTTAGTTGGTTGGAGGAAACCACTTTTCATTTGTTTACTACTACCTCACTCTATAGTGATCACCATTAAACCGGAAGTGGTTGGTTTTCTGCTACTTCCAGTTTAAACAGAGTTTTAATTATGGAAACGAAATGTGCTCTCGGGATATTTAATTGATTGCTGAAAACCCTTTTCACGTTATTTTATCGTCTTTACTCTATAAGGATCGACAAAGTTCGCTCCAAATAAATTTCGTGATGGACTAACATCGTGTGCGTGGGTTCTCTCGGTATTTTCTCGTTTCTTCCTACTTTGTTTATTCCATAAGTTCCTTCTTTTCTCATCATCATCGTTTACTTTAGCTTGGCGGCATAAACGTGGGATGTAAAATTTAAAGTTTTTATTTTTATTTTTATTTTTTTTTTCTGTAGCGATCGACGATAAAATCGGAAGTGTTGATTTCTACAAATTCCGGTTTCAATACAGATATTAGATTGGAAGTGGAATATATTCTTGAGATGCTTAATTGATTAGAAAATAAAATAAAACTTCCCGTTATCTGCTACCGTTTTTATTCTATAATGGCCAACGCTGAAACCAAATTAATGCAACTTTCAATTTTGGAAAAGAGTTTAAGGATGGTGATAAAATGCATTCTCGGGACGATTAATCAATAGCAAAGCAACATTTCTCGCCATATATTGCCGCTTTCACTATAAAATGATCAACGTAAAAAAAAGCAAAAGAAAAGATTCATTTTACTACTTCCGGTTTAAATATTTCCTCCATCAAGAAAATCACATCTTACCCTTCGACTCACTTCATCCTAAATACATTTGGTGGTAATCCATCACGCATTTTTTTGTTTCCCGAACGGACGAACGAAAAGGATAAATATAGAAAAAGAGTTTTGGTAATTCATACTCTAAGAAATATAATACATTAATCCAGCTAATATTAAATAAAGGGCGACTCAATAAAACCTACTACATTTTAAAAACTAATAACCCAAAAAGTTGTAGATGGAAAAAAATAAGAAAAAAAAACATAAATATGATATTGAAGACAGTTTAAAATTACTTTGGTCTGGTTTGAATCCCTCCGTTCTATTGTATTTTGAAATTACTCAACAATTTACAATCCAATTATTGGCAATAATATCGAATAAACCTACCCCATTTGATCACCTTCAACACTGTCAAAGGAGGGTCGAGAGGAGCAGGATTGCCGCTTCGCTCGCCGCTCTCCTGCCGTTTTTAGTCGTCATTGTGGTTTAGACAAAAGTTTAGTACGTGCACAATCGAAATGATTGTCAAGAGCATCAGTTCTGTGATCACACTGCTTAGAGCTTTTCACTTAAAGTTTGCCATTCCACGTAATGGAAATGTTTTTGATCGGAAGACTATCTTGCAGTGGGTCGAGAACTTCCGAATAACGTTGAAAAAATGGCGAACATGCTGCAGCTATTGAGTTTCCTAGTGAAAATGCAAGAATAATTTTACAAGATCTGCAATAACTGCCAACTGTTTTCAATACCATTTTATAGTTTTAGATAAAAAACATTTTATTTCCAATATTTTTTTTTGTTTGTTTCATTAGCCTTTAAAATGTTGGAGGTTTAATTGTGTCACCCTGTATAAATAATTGTTATTTTTCTCAAGTTTAGGCGAGAATGTAAAAATGTTCCCTAACTGATTCCAAGCTCAAACTGTGTGAAATCTGGAAAAGTCTTAAATGGTATATGCAAATAGCATGCTATGTCAAAACATTTTATTCTTTTACGATAGTTATCGTATAATAATAATAATAATAATAATAAAATACCTAATGATAATAGAAAGGACATATGTTAAACTCATGCTATCATTTTTCACTGATGTCAACCTCATACAGAAATGATTGTTTGGAAGTCTCAAATAAAATATTCACCAAATTACATCAAACCAAATATATTAGTTACAAAAAAAATATTGTAAAACGCACTCAAGTTTTGATTCTTGGCTTTTTTTTCTCTCTTGATTTTTATCTATCTATCTTCGTTTACGCTTTTCAAAGCATAAATTTAAAATTAGTGCTTGCTTCTCAGGCGGAATATAACATAAAATCCACATCTCGTTTGTTGGGCTTTCTGTACACAAGCATTGGACTCAATAAAAACAAAAGAAAATGAAAAAAGAAAGCCATCTCCAAAGAAGAGGAAAATCTGCCTGGATTTCGTCTCGAGAAGTCTTCCAACTTCGTCCACTAAATATGATATGTAGGTCCAGGTGGACCGAGCATTCGAGTCCACGCAGTCAAACTCTTCACATAAAACTATAAAATTCAGTGGAGCGTACTGTCCCATGTTCCGTTCGAGTTGGTTGAGATTTCCCCACCAGTAAGCATCCCAACAGTGCTTAAACAATTCCGGAGTGTTCTTCAAAACAACTACCGAGAAGAAGAGGCAATAGACTATTCCACATCTCGAGTGTAATTTATTTGCAAAAGCTAAATGCGATTTCCTGACAAAGTCTCGTAATTAACTACAAGTTAGTTAAGGTTGAAAGACCAAATAAGTATAAATAAATAAAACAGATGTGTATGTTTTACAAGTTATATATATATATATATATATATATATATATATATATATATATATATATATATATATATATATATTTAGCCATAAATATTGATAAGAACATCACGAATAATGTTAAATTTTAGTTTTCCGGGACAAAATGTACAGTAATTTGCTCTCACTATTTGGCTTATGAGCAAAACGAACTGAGGGAATTCCGGATTAAAACAATGAATTTCGTGTGGTGTATTCATGCAGAAGGAACACGTGAATTCGAGCTTGCACTAAAACACAAGTTACATAAACACCCACGTTCTCTATCTTCCTCAAAGTATTACACAACTGAATATGTAGTACTTCCTCGCGAAACTTGTAGCTCAGTGGTAGACCGTAAATTTCTGGAGCTTAGACTTTCAGATTACAATAATTGATAAAATACCTCACGTTTCCTGTTCCGCTACTTCTGCTCCATTTCACTGCTTTTCTTGTCACCATAATTGACTTACATGTTTCATTTGTTTTTAAAATTGCACTGGAAGAAAATAAACATCTTTTTTGTCTAATGTCGAAGTTTAGCGTTTCTTTCAATACCAAGGCTATACAAGACTAAAACCTAGAGACTAAGGTGATTCCGAACCAAAATGAAGATACTCATATTATGGCGCACTAAAATTGTAGTATAAAAAATTCCAATACATTTATGACGTAGCTGATATGCATAAACTTGCAATCATCTGTTTTTTTCTTTTAAATCATTTTTTTAATGTTTTCAATTAAGACGACAAACTCATGAAGAGCAATTTTTGAGCCTTAGAAAAATGAAATGACAATATGGATCATCAGACTTATTCTTTGAAAAAAAAAATACATGACTCGCCTAGGGTTGCTAACTACTTTCTAAGGAAATCAGGGATATTTTGTTTCGACTTCACGGCTAAAATCTAACTAACTCGATGGCCTATGGAACCCGGAGGTTCAATGCCGCTTTCACGAAAGCTCTCCACTGACTTCTACCCTTAGCCAACTGGATTCAGTTTCTATTTTGCATTCCCCTTTCTGCGAGATCCATTTTGATACTCTTCTCCCATCTGCGCCTAAGTCTTCCTAATGGTCGCTTTCCGGTTGGTCTTTCAGTTGGACTTTGAAAGCATTTCTACTTGCTTCCATCCGGGCTACATGACCTGCAATATTGAACCTCCTAGGCTTGATGACCCTTACAATGCTTGCAAACCGTATAAATTATGTAGTTCGTCGTTATGAAGTTTCCGCCATTCCGCCGACTTTACGGTTACTATCAATAAATAAAGTGTTGAAATTTAAAACATTTTATTATACACACCAACTATAACATGATAGCATAATGCAGATGAGCTTCTTTGAAGCTATGCTTAGTTACATGTTGTTTTTCCTTTCCATCTTGTTCTCGTCCTTCAGTATTACTGTAAAATAATATACAATATTAGCGTACAATGGAGGTGCTTACAAGTTTTACCTCCTTCAAACAAGATTATATAAAAAAAAAACTATAAAAATATTTGCATATAAAAAATTATGAGGCAATATCAACCTGGAATGCATATGCAAATACCAAGATATCGGTCTGGAAGTTTGAACGTGCTTTGATGAAATTCTGCGTACGCCACTTCTGCATGCAATTTGCACTAACACCATGTTATGGTAAACTTGCGCTTAAGAAGTGATCAACGTTCTTTACAGTGCTTATTCTTTTACTGATTTATATTGACTACACTTTTAAATAATATTTTGCGCATAATTAGAGTATGCACTATTTATCTATCTATATATCTATCAATGGTGTTAATGAACTATGTTGGCAGGTTATTCCTAGGGGAAATTTAAACCCTTGGATTAAGTAAAATAGATGGACTACTGAATGTTTATTTATTTATTTTTTTTATTTTTTTTTTCAATGTAGAAGTTTCCTTATAATACGGGAAAGTTTGCAAAACTACTATCCTTCTTCTAATGTTGTTAATCTCCTCGAAATTGATCAAGTACGAAATTAAGTTTCAAATATTTTGTGAACGACAAAGTCGCAGAAAATTTTATTTCCTTATTTAATAACCCATACTTCTGGAAAATATTAAGGCTTGTCTTTTTCACATTATAAGATTCTTCAAATGTGTTAATCTGAAATTTGCCACTATTAATTCACCCTTGCCACAGGGTGATCGTTCAATTTTAAACTAATGATTTTGTGAAACACAACAACTATTACTGCTAATAATAATAAGCGGAATGAGTCGCGATACCTATTAAAGTTCTATAGTGGAATATTGTTTTGTTCCGGGAAGTGAACTCGAAGAAAATGAACTTAACACATTTGAAGATCCATTTCAAGAACAAAATTGGAAATTAATATGTTTTGACCATACTGCATTACCAATAACAAAGTTACTTTTTTTTGTACACCTTATACGTAATCAACTGCTGAGTTAAATGTAGAGTAGCTCAGATATATAAATATAAAACTGATTGTACGAAATCTTTTTAGTATATACAATATAATCTGTAGCTTTCGAAAATTGTTAGACCCACAGAAATGTGCACTTGATTAATTTAACTTGTTGATTTTACTTTCAGAATTCCACAACTACTTAATCCCCTTCTAACAAAGGTATAGTCCTGAGATGTTAAACTGAAAGATTTCCCTTCACACATCAAGACTTAGCATGTCCAAGTGAGAGGTCTGGCAAAACAGTTTATAACTGCCTTCCCAATATCTTTGGGACAATAGGATGGTAGAAAATGCTCGGACGTGCAAACACTACCCCACATATTATTCTTATTATAATAAAACAATAAAATTGAATATGTATTTTTAATAAACTACGTTTGTAGAAGCGCAATTTCCTTGAGATTTTCCTTGCTTAGCTCTCTCAAGCTCTGGTGAACTCTTCATGGTGGAGTTTGTGGCTCCGTATCTCGCCTGGAATGGTAACTTGTAGTACTACAAAGCTGTAGGATGCCCTTGAGAATAAGGAGAAAACTTAGGCAAACATTATTGACTTAATAAATTCACACAGCACAGCTTGGATAGATCCTGTATCTCTAACTTCCAGACAAAAGAGCTCTTCCACTTAGCCTATTCAGTCCAAGTTAGTGATTAAAATATAAGTTTGATTGTTATTGTATTCTGAATCGGAGTACATTGATACATTGATACATTCAGTAAATAGAAATCAACCAGTTTCCACTTGCCCAAGCTATACAACAAATAAAGTTGATATAACAAGTGAAATAATAGCATACATGAGAGAAGTTGAATCCGTTCCTTAAAGCTGCAATACAGGTAAATGGTAAGTATGGACAGCTTGGATGATATGGGTTGCAGATTGGAGAATAAAGAGTGTATACAATTTAGCTAACTGTATTGATTAGGTTAGTTTATATTCTAAAACAAACGGTGTGATTTTATCGCATGCCATCAAAATATTTATCTTGAGTTTCTTAACATTTGCCTGTCAACTTCGTCTTGAAGAGAAACGATAAATGACAAGTTATTATGTTTCGTAATATAATTTAGATATGTTTTCATTTGTAATTTCTAAATTTCAGGTGAATAATCCAATGTATGTTACATTCATATATAAAGTTTATCTGATATTACAAGAATTCAATTAGGGAAGAAAATGGGAATCAAAATGCTGCTTTCACGGAATCTGATAAAATATATAAAATAATAATAATAATAATAATAATAATAATAATAATAATAATAATAATAATAATAATAATAATAAATATAAAAGAAGAAGAAGGAGAATAATTTACTCATGTTCAATTAAAAGAAATGACTAAACGCTTTGGATACGATACTCTAACACGAAATAACGGAGATAATGGAAATCGGAAATCGGATGTCGCATTGCATTTTTTTCTACAATTAAATTATCTCAGTCCATGGAAGTCCCCTCCTACAAGTCAATGAATCAATGAGACGAATAGTACAATGAGGTGTTTTTGCTGACTATAAACTTTGGAACTAGCTGTAACATAGTCTGCGTTTGTTGGTGCTGTATATTGACCTAGTAATCATTTTGTACATTTATAGCTCCACTACTTACTTCATGTATGTACTACTACTACTACTACTACTACTACTACTACTACTACTACTACTACTACTACTACTACTAATAATAATAATAATAATAATAATAATAATAATAATAATAATAATAGCATACATGTTAAATATAATTTCAATTGTGTTTCTCTCCACACACACACACACAAACGCACACACACACACATGGTTCTGTTTCACCATCTCATAAAAGTGCTAGATATCCCGTTAATACTTCATTTATAAACCTGTTTAAGTAGTGCTTCATAGATGCATATTCACCACATTAACAATAAAGGTAATGTAAAATATACTTTCAGCTAATGCAATCAATCTAAAATTACTTCGAATGCTCATTCCAACATTTATTAAAAACATAAAATATTAACCCAGGTTAACAAATATTTTCATATATATTTTTACTAAGAATAGTTGTGCTCATCTTTCAATAGCGTATCATATACAGTAATTACAATACATGCTAAGAAGTGTTGTAGCTTGTGTTGTGTTTCATAAATCCTAATACAAATTGTTAATTGATATTAAGTTTAATTTCTCTCTTCAGAACGAAGGCTATGTGAGTCATAGACCTACAGTTTATACTGTGGAATCTGAACATGAGCTCCCATCAAAAATTGAACCCGTGTCTCCTGCGTTAAAGATATGTATATTAACAACATAGCCACGAGGAAACATCCTGATACAGATGTTACATGCTTTAGTATATGCATGCTTGATCAATGTGCATTTCTCTCTATCTGCCTAAACAGGGACGCACCCACTCGGGGGAGGTCTGGATCTGAACCCCTAAACTAGTAAAGTAGTAATTGTTCATGTACTAAATTAAGGTTATAAACTACGTTTGCTTCTCGCTGTGTTGCAGGTGTCATATTGAATTTCCAATTCAGTCGAAAACATCTATTTCGACATTTCTGTTATCTAAAGCCGTCACTTAGTGAACCATGAAAGTTTTGTTCAAAAGTTCTTACTTGAACTACGTTTGGGCTTTTGTGGGTTAATATTGAAATCGGAAGTGGTGAGAGACGGAACATTTGTTTTTTTCGACGCGTAATTGATTTCAGAAATCCGCTTCTTACTATCTATTATATTTTCGCTCTTCGGCAGTGTGTTTTGCCACTTCCGGTTTGAATAAAGGGTTAGGAGAAAAGATGGTGTCTACTCTTAGAACGCTAATCGATTTACAAAAAAGTCGCTACCTGTTATTGTTTTTGTTATATGAATATAAATCTTGAAAGAAGAAGCGGAAGTAGATTTCTATCACCTCCGGTGTTAGTAGAGGGTTAATAATAAAACATATTCTTGGGACGTGCAATTAATTGCAGAAAATAGTTGTCGTTTTTTTATACCACAAATCGATTCAAACTCTATAGCCATCAACGCTAGAACCGGAAGTGGTTTATTTCTCACACTTCGAAGGATGGATCAATGAGAAAAGAATAAGAAAGGTTACCATCTTCAGCGGCTAGATAATGATAATAATGAAGACAATATTTAGTGTGAACATATCATAGAGGGAAAGAAGAATTAGGGAAAAAAACAAAGGAAGAAATAAAAAAAAAATCAAATAAGGGTATAGTATACACAACGTTATAGTGTATGCTAAGTTTCAGAGAATATGATAGGAGGACAATAGAGAGAAGTGCAGATGTATTATTAAACGCTTGAAGGACATGGGTTTAGAAGTAAATTCAGAAAAAAAAACTATATACATGGAAGGTCATCCGGATCACAATACTGGAAATTATAGATGCATTAAAATATCAAATAATACTTTCGATAAAATTGATACTTTTAATTATCAAGGATCAATATTAACAGAACAAACTCATATTCACGAAGAAATTAAATGTCGACAAAAAAAAGAAAGAAAAAAAGAAACAGGAAATTCGTGTTACTATTCAGTTCAAAATATTTTGCCGTCGCCAATTCCGTCGAGGACTTTGAACTTTAATATATATATAAAAGATAATCATGCCTATTGCTCTGTATGGTTGCGAAACATGGTAGCTTATTCTGAACAAAGAACGTAGGCTGAAAGTAATTGATAATAAGTTCCTGGGACGAATTTTCGGATCCAAGAGGAACGGGAATGGGAAACGGCGAAAACTTCGTAAGGAGGAACTGCATATTTTAGACCGTTTACTAAACTTTGTTAGGCTCATAATAAAATACATTAGGAATGCTTTCAAAGCTTTAACGGTGAATTCAATCAGAAAGTATCCATTAGGAATATTTAGGAGCAGATGGGAAGACAATATTAAGATGGATCTCGAAGAAATAAGAGTACAAAATAGAAACTGGATCCAGTTGGGTAACGACAAAATCAGTGCGGAGCTTCTATAATGAGCGAAGAATTGAACATCTGGGTTCATTATGCCATAGAATTAGTTAGTTACATATCCTTTGTTGGTTTTATTATTTTGATTTTCAGCAAATTGTATTATAAGTGCACTCTGTATTCACAAATAATCAACCGCCTCATAATTTACCTTCTTAAACCTCAGATTAGCGTTTAATTACAGATTTGTCACTGCATTTTTGTTTTAAATAGCAATTTGATTATTTTAAAATGTCTAAGTCCAAGTCCCAAATTATATGGATCATAAATCAGAAACCAAAGGACGGACATCTACTAATCTTCTTCAGGATTATCAGCATTACGAATTTGATCAAGAATAGATGAATTTAATTTAAAATTCTCTACGAGACAAGATAAGAACTCTACCAATAAAAAGCAATTCACTTTCCGAAACGAGACATCACGACACGTTTTCGAGAAGCGAAAATTTCAAGTCTGGTTTTCACCAATCAAAGTTTTCTGTTTTCATCAATCGCGAACGGTTAATACTATCTTTCTGAATAATTTTCTTCAGAAAAATCAAAGTTATTTATTTATTTATTTATTTTTAATCAAGTGAAAAGCAACGTAATATAAAACTGGCATAACATATCGTTAATGTCTAACTTCGGTTTCTCTCGGACTTCGCATTTTCTGGTTCAGTAATTTAGTAAGAATATTGTATTTATGAAAACAATATATTAGGTAGAACCAAATCCAGCATTTCTCTGTAAGTTCATTTGTACCAGTATCGTGGTTCTGAAAATAGTTGGAAGCTCAGAAGTACCACTCGGAAGCAACATTAGAGGGGTGATTTTCAATAATCATTTTAAAATGCAGTTTGGCTACGTGACTCAAGGAGGGCGAATGATCAAAACAAAAGCTATGCAACAGTGCGTGTAGAAAGGCGATATATTGCTTTCTGTTTTAGATTATGCAACCGATATTTCCATTTCAAAAGACAGTTAATGCTTGCCTGAACGCCTTCTGTTACTATTGTTGTTTTGAAATACTGTTCCAAGGGGAGTTTTTTTTTCTTTCTTTTTGTGCTAGAATATTCAGTTCATAGACGTTTGAAGAGAGCCCAAAGAGAAGTCAAAAACATAAAACACTGTTTTTGTTTCTGGTCTTCCCACAGTGGTTAGAAATGGTTTCCTCAAGCGTATTGAATAACACATTTTGCTTCCGTTCGCTGGAGTTAAGGTTTGTCTTTTTTCATTGTAGTTTTAAGATATTTTGTTTTCAATGCTTGTTGAATCCAACACTTCATTCTCTTTAGATAAATTAAGTGTGTATTGTTGGCATTTGAATCGTTAATATATATATATATATATATATATGGTGTAACAAAAACCCTTCCCATAGGCTAACTTTATTATGAGTGCAGATACGAAACCATAAAGGAAGAGAGTAAAGTTGCTAGAAACAATAGATACTTCAGTCTAAGTGTTAGATATTTTTTTAAAATCAAACTAGTAGTTTTGGATCTAATGTGGTAGTTACCCCAATGATAATAATAATAATAAAATAAACATTTCCGATCATAGTGTTACAATAAAAACATTAGTCCATGCAATAATTGAACAGAAAGAAGCATAAAATTATGCCGTAGGGAAAAAGCAGGTACAGGTGTGAGTGTGGGTGGGTGGTAGTGAAATTTGTAACAAGTTTGAAATCGGTTCGGAAAGAAAGGGTCAATGTTGTCGTGAAAAAAATGCAGTCCTTCTTACGTACTAATCATACTTTGCCCCCCCCCCTCTTGCTATGCACTACTATTACCAAAAGTGTTAATTTAAGGAATACTAATATTAAACGCCTCGTGCTCTTACCACAAATATTGATATCACATACACCAATGCCGCCAAGCGAGAAATAAGTACTAGCTTTCAAAGTAAACGGCGCGCGGTGAAATTTTATTCGGAAGAGGTTTGAAAAAAAGAAGTTATGAAATTTACTATTTAGGCTTGGTAGACTTGCCAGTATATGATTTAAGTTAGGAAGTGTCATGGTTGCAAATTTTCAACAGAATATACACTTTCCTTGATCTTAAGTACACAATGTATTGGTAGATACGTACAGTATGTTACAATATTAAACGGACTATTTATGTACTTAAAATATTATGCTTACCTTTGTTAAATAATGTACATCAATCATATTCTTAAGAAAAAAAGTAGCTTTTAAATCTTAATAAAGGGATCTTTCTTTCTTAACATGTTTTAACCAAAAGAAAGTAAATGCTATATGATTTATGCGGTATTACTCTTGCGTTAATGTGCACAATGAGTTGATCACGCTGTACACTTTTGATTTACCTTTACTACAGTTAAACCTCTGAATAACGGACACCAATGGGACATGAATTTTTGTCCGTTATTGAGAGGTGTCCGTTACAGAGAGGTTATAGAAATTTAATCTCATAACGGTATACAAATACTCTATTTAGTACATTCTTGAATTAATGGGAGGGATGAAGGAGAAATTCATTTCTGTTAAACAATATTATTGCTGGGGGATGCATTAATATATTCGTATACCGGTACTGCAAAAGATAATGCGGGTATATTAATTTTCTTAAGTACATGTCATCATCCTGTGAGCGTTTCTCATTTATTGCAAAATCTCAAAACCTTCTCAAAAGATACATTAGGAACCAAGTAATCGGCTAAACTCTTTTGTTTAGCGAAAAATGCATGCTTTTTCCCCAACAAGGATAAGAAAACTCATTAGAAAGTGTCCTCTGAGAATCCTCAGTACGGTTGAGGAAGAAACGTGCGTGTTTGTATATACTTGCACGGTATCTTTGTTGGCGGAATGCGTGAAAAGGCATATGGGAGTGCATATGTTTATTAATCCAGCCCCAATCACAAAGAATACCTTCTTAGAGAATTTGAAAGAAGAAGCCGGGAAAACTCCAACCCAGACTTGTTCCAGTATCATAGTAACATAAAAATGTTGCTTTTCAAAAAAAAAAAAAAAAAAGAGAGAGAGAGAGAGAGACGAAACATTGCTCGTTGAAAAAGTTATTGTAAAACAAACTATGTTTGTTTTATTATCTATGAAATTGTCATGGAAGGTGCAAGGCCCAGAGGCAAAAGGGTTAAATTTGTTAGGGAAGGGAAGATAGTTCGCATTGAACTCTTGGCCATACGACTGACCCTGCATGAGTGTTATCGAGTATTGAAGGTTTTCTAGGATTTCCACAAGAAAGCAGTTCATTACGGGCAGAAAAAAAAAAGAATTTCAAGTTCATCTTGAAGCTGATCTCTTTGATGGTTCATCAGGTCTAGACTTCATGATAGATATACTTGTGAACAATAATATATTGCAGAACAGAATAATTCCTGTCTCTGTTATGAAGAGGTTATTAAAACGTATGGGAAGGAGGGAGGACTGTCCGCGTCCGTATATGAGAGTGTCCGTAAAAGGGAGGGTTTTGTTTCATAAGGGAACATATAATTTTGCCGGGACAAAAAATTGTGTTCGTATTATAGAGGTGTCCGTTAAGGGGGTTTCACTGTATTTCATATGACTTTACAGTAATTGCTCGTTGAATACTTACAAGAATTAGAACAGTAAGTCGATGTCGGCCCATTTTATTATGCAAGTAGCTTTTCGGCCTTAACGGTAACGCAGTTTCTTTTAGCTGAAGCAATTGAAACAGATAAAGTCAGAGACGTCTGTAGAAAATTTCGCAGGGGAGGGGGTCAAAAAGATTAGCTTGCAATTATATTATTTTTGTTTTGTTGGAATTCAGATTACACAAACATAAAGATCAATATGTTGCATACATTCCAGGATATTATTATTATTATTATTATTATTATTATTATTATTATTATTATTATTATTATTATTATTATTAGTCTATTATTATTATTATTATTATTATTATTATTATTATTATTATTATTATTATTATTATTATTATTATTATTATGAGAAAGATAAAAATCGAAGTAATTGTAGTCTGGAGGATTGAGAAACATATTTAACCATTTAATGTGCTCCCGTATTTTCGAAATATAAGTCACGGCCTAGTCGCTTCTTATAGGAACGTCGTTTAGGGGGCAGATGATAATTTTCCCTCCCTGAGTTTGAGAAACAATATACTTTACTCAACTGTGTATTAATATACTATTAAAACCCATGACAATTTTATGTCGGTGGGGGCCTGCCCCCTCCCCCAAGACAAATCTGAAATGATCTAAAATGACACCCGTGCTTCATTTTAGTAGCATTTCCCTTTTCTATTACTACAAAACATGAAAATATTATTTATTTTGATGATACGATTATTATTGTAAAACTACTAAAGAAAACAAATACGAAATGAAATTAGATGACAAAATGGATTACATAAAATTAATCTATATACATTGTACACCAAGATTGTACAGACTACTTCAAAATTTTTGTAGCACAACCTTTCCCAGAGTCCTCTTTTAAAATATTTCTTTCTTTATCTTGTTATTTAACAAGTTAATATGGCATATGCACTTCGATTCAAATATACATACGTTTTATTCATATAGGAGCAACATGAACATTTATCAACGCTGAAGAGAAAATTTAAAAGAAAAAGGTATATGGTAAACCATACAGTGACTGGCACCCAGATAGTAATTGCCACTTTTCCAGTTAATATTCAAATAATAAGATAAAAAAAAAATAGTTTTTGAATGAATTCACTAACAGATGGCAGCACTAGTCTTTGCTTCTATATCCTGTGAAGTTTCTTTCCTGTTTTATTTATTTATTTATTTATTTTTGTATTAGAGTGAAGTGGTTTATGGAATAGGTGGATAAATTTTCCTAAAAAATAAATGTGGTCTTATTTCTTATGAATTTGTTAAGGATGTTTAAAAAATATTTTCCATCGTTTCAACTTTTCAAATGTTACTTACGTTTTGATTTATTGGCATTGCAGATCAGGAACTATCATAATGTGTTTTCCTTCAAGCAACCTTGCAATCCATCCCTCCATTTTTGAAAACATGGGGTGCCAATCACTGTATGAAGAAGTATGTGCCTAGATAGTAATTGGCATAACCCTGCCAATAACTATCAAATTAATATTTTGTATATGATTATGATGTAAGACTTTTAAAAGCTTTCAATTAGGGAAAATACGAATGTACTAAATTCTCGTGTTCCTACGTTAACTCTTTCTAGTTAATGGCACCCCTGCCAATTATTGTATATTGTGGTGCCAATCACTGTAATTCAAAAATAATGAAATTGAAGTCATGACATATTAGCATAGTGTTATTCAACACTAGACCAAACACCATTGTGAGATGGTTAAGTCTAAAGTTTTTAAAGTGAATCGCATATAAGTAAACTGGTGCTTAGTCTTTAAATTATTTCTAGGCAAACGCTGCTAAGAATTGGTAGTGATTTTTATTTACATGACTTCCCAAATAGAGTTCACCATAAAACCGAAATTGTAAGAAGTGGCGCTTTGCCTATTGACGCAAAACACTGTCCGTTTTTGTTGTTTCTTCAATTGAATCATTGAGCTTGAAAACTTGTCATTCCCATAGAAACATGTCTTTCCAGGATAGACATGTGTTCAAACTAAACAAAAATTTCAATGCTCAATATTTTCTAAAACCAGTGGGAGAAGATGACTTACTTTCGGCCTAAGTAGAGTTTCCCCATCAATTGAGCACAAACGTGCAAGAATCTCATTTTTTTTCAGAAAGTGGAGATGACTACTCTTCGAACTTATCGATTCAATTGATGTTTATGGCGACACGTTATGGTAATGAAAATTTTTATATCTTACACTGGAGTAGTTTATGTTGGTTAGATGCCCAATATTGCAATATTCCAAGAATTTGAACTCTTAAATATTATAAGAAGATACTTGAAGATGTTCTCCAAGCAGTTTCAGAAGGCATGGGAATCAAAACAGCCTCAAAGATGTACGGTGTAACAAGATCTACACTGTAATTCAATTTTAAAAAATCCTAATTGCAGAGATGACTTCGGTCCTACTCCAATTTTGCAAAATAAAGAACCTATAGATACGAAGAGGATACAGAGAGTGTTCTAGCTGAAAAGATGCCAAAATGTGTATCAAGTTAATGCTAAATATTCAATAATAGTAATGTGTACATTTAACGCTAAAGGTGATACAGCTCCACCAATGATTGAGTACCCTTATGTCCGTATTCCAAAAGGTGTGGCAAAGTATGTTCCAAGGGGATGGGGTGTTGGACATAGTAACAACAGTTGGATGAAAGGTGAGGCATTCTACGAATGCGTTGGTAATATGTTGTATAAACAACAAAATGTTAAATTTCCAATTATTTATTTTGTTGATGGACATAGCACGTACCTAACGTACCAGTTGAGTCAGCTATGCTATGAGTTACAAATGTAACTTATTGCTTTGTATCCAAATGCAACTCGAATACTTCAAACAACAAATGTTGCAGCGTTCCGGCCAAAAAGGAAGGGGTAGAGAAACGTGGTTCGGAATTGGAGGTATAACTATCTCGATGAGCTGTGAATAAGCTGAATTTTCTCACCCCTTCCTTTTTGGCCGGAACGCTGCAACATTTGTTGGTGATATGTTGTATTGTGAATAAGCTCCTCTTCTTAAAGAAGTAGTTGATAATTATATTTCTCCATCAACTATTAAGAATGTCTTTTTCTCCGCAAATACTCGTGACTAAAATAACTCCAACAATATTAAACCATCATTATTTTCTGGGAGTGCAAATGTAGAGACATTTGAGAATGAAATCAATGCATTGTATTCAGAAAATGCTGAGATGAGTAAAGGCTCAAGCAGATAGTTGAAAACTGGCAATTTAAATTATGCGTCATTTGCTGATTATCTGCATTGGCCAGATACACCTAAGCGCAAGGGGAACCGCAGTATAGAGCGCCCACCGTTTGGTTTTCACTTCAAAGAATACTAGAAAAATGATAAGAAAGAAGGAAACCCAGAAGAAGCCAACTGAAGAAGAAAAAGTTAAGCAGAAAGAATGAGAGAGGAATCCAAGGGAGAAAAGGGAAAGAAAATGCCAGCAAACATAGGATATAAAGATGTTACAGCCAAAAATGAATCGAAAGATTGTACAGCCAAAAAGACAGTGGCGGATCTAGCCCATGACCAGGGGGCCTAGATGCCCCAGTTTTCTCAGTGACAAAGTAATTTAAGCTATTGTTTATATATTTTTCAAAGTTTAGGCCCTATATATACCTACCATAGTCTTGGTACTGGCTGGGCCCCCCAGTTTTTACCTGTTGGATCCGCTACTGCAAAGAGGAACCAGAAATAGGTGAGAGTAGTGCCAGAACCGGAAGCATTTGTCCTCAGAATTCAAAACGGGAACAAACTGCAAAGAGAAATTTGTTCGGTGCCCAAATGGATGTTAGTAAGAATTCCAATAAATCATGTCGAAGATTTGCGCTACGTCAAACGCTTACAAGATGATAACGAGTTCTTGGTGTAATAAAAGTTTTCATTTATTGCATTCTTAGATAACATAAGATTTATATTCCAGAAGACCTGCAAGATGATGATTTTGTGTACCATATTCGCTACGTTCTGGACGATGACAGCGAAGATATAGATATACCAGGTTATGATGATACCGAGTAATCAGTAATGCAAGTCGTGCGACCCTTATTTCTGGCTTCCTTCTTTCATATTCAAAGATTTATTTACATAGAGTTTAAAAAATGGTCATTTTGCCTGAATTTAAATGTTATTGTTTGTAGAACGTTATAAACAATTTTAAGTGATTTCTTGTAATTATTGGTCAAAGATTACCCTGATAGTATTATATTCCGGCACATAATGTAAAACTATGTTGTCTTTTATAAATAAAAAAAAGCATTTGAATTGCGGATTACTAACAGTGCCAATCACTAAAATAATAAGTGCCAATTACTGTATTTTCAGTGCCAATCACTACAGATTTATACTTGTGTTCACTATAAGCTCTATAAACATTTTCTGCTTGTAAAATACCTAAAAAAAATACACATTCTCCGTAATCAATACGAATTAATGTATATTTAGAGAAAAGATCAAGAGAATGTATTTAAAAATATAAAAGATGTAGACATCTATATCTAAAAAAAAAAAATACTTAAAGTGCCAATCACTATATGGTTTACCCTATATTACTTACCAATAGCAAGAGAAACCACATTCAGAATTATCGCAATAAAGATCACTATCACTCTGCAAACGTCCTTATATTTCTGGTAACTAAAACCGTTTCAGATTTCACTCACACAAAAAAGTTGTTTACTAAGTTTGGTTGGAAGTACGAATTCCAATCATTTATTATTCATTATACGAATCACAGTTAATTAAGTTCTACTGCTAATGCAGAAATTTTGTATATCTGGGAAGTTTGTTTGAAAAATATATCTTTTCAAACCCACGTGGTTGATTAAAGAAACACTAAATTTGCTTCATCTAAATGACTCTAATAAATATTAAAACAAGATTGATTCACATAGCAAAGGAATAATAACCAATCAATAGTTTATATCCGTTACTTTTCGAACAAAAAATATACACGTCTTGGTACTTTTTCGAAGGCATCCAACACAGCAGATATAAATTCTGTTTTGCTATTTTGCACTGTTTCTCGATGGAGACTCATCATGCATAATCCTGTTAAGCGTTCTTCAGACATGGTAGATCTTAACCAAGTTTACCACGCCCTAATGTACTAAAACCTCTTTCAACGGCACACGTTGTAACAGGAAGTGCAATATAAATTCGAATTGCCTATTTTGTTGCTGGGTAAAATGTAGATTGGTCCATCAAGTTGAAAAGAGTGAGATTTTCTAAATCGGCTGAATCTAGATTTCTATGTCTCCACAAATCAACCCAGCATTCTGCCTGAGAAATGACATTTTCTATCATGTACGTTCGGCTTACTTCTTCCATCTTCTGCAAGAACTGAGACTTAGAAAGATTTCTTATCTCGGATGGATGTAATGCAAACAGAGAGAAACATGGACTATTATCTTCAGAAAATCTGTTATTTAGTGACTGTAAAAGATAATTGATGTATGGGACAAAAATTGCTCTGCGATAATATTATTCTGTGCAAGTAAAAGGGGGATACGCACAATGAACTTATCGAGACGATGTTCTTGGAACTGTTAAGTGAATATCAAGTTCTTTCGATACACTATTGCACTTTTGGAAAATCGCTTGAAAAGTTTCTTCTGCATTTACTCTGTGATTTCTAAATATACCAATCAACTCATTGACATGAGACTTTGCTGCCAATAAGTTCGATTGGATTCCTTGTAAAATTTGCACCACTGACTCAAGATAGGAAGAATAATTACTGATAATTACCAAAGAAACTATGAAACTACCTGTAGATCCTGTACAGAAAAGCGATAAGCATTGCTTCTTATATGTGAAACAGGATAATTTATAGATAAGTCTTCTAGTGCATGCATTATTTGAACAAAGTGTTCAGAAAATATTCTTATACTATTGTATTTAGAAGTCCATCTAGTATCTGAAAGGAGTGTGATGCTAGGAATAAGTTTTCTTCTCAATGGGCATTCACGAAAGAAAGTAATGATTTCTTTAACAGTGTCGACGGTGTTGCGTATCTCGGAAATTGAACGCAATCTGTTAACAAGGTTTAGCTTATGTGAAGCGCAGGGGCAAAAAAAATGCTTTTGGACATTTTTTCCTAATAATACTTTGCACTTCATTACTACATCCTGCCATGATAGAACAGCCATCAAAGCCTTGTCCAACAAGTTCACATTCAGATAAACCGGTCTCCTCTAAAACTTTTAGAATTACCTTAGCAATGTGTTCGGCATTGATCTCATCTAATGGAATGAATCTAATGAAGTCTTCGAGTACCTTATTTTCACTGGGGTCATAAAATCGAATTCCTATCGATAATTGTTCTATACCCACAATATCGGCTGTGTCGTCTGCTAGCACGCTGTAGTACTTGGAACATATAATATTAGGTTTTATATAATTTCGGAATAAAACATTACCGGCAATTGATATAAGATTATTCTGAATAGGTACTGACGCATACACGGCGTTTCAAGCGGCAGTCTCAAAGTGCTGCTTTAATAAACCATCACCAGAATCCACCCTAAATTGAAGAAGATCGTAGAAATTACCGGAATTGAAATTCTTTCCTCTCAAAGATAAGTTATGTGTTGCACAAAATACAATTGACTCAATAATAGATTATAGCTTTTTCCTGTTCTCCTCAATTTGTTTCTGAGCTGCTTTGTTTACTTTCTGTTCAACAGGTAAAATTTCGTTAGTCATAACGTTTGAAAAAGCTTGAACACGTTCTGTGGATGCAATATGTCATTCAAATTTTCGTGTGAATGAGCACATGCAAAAAAGTATTTGTACTTTTATAATGGAGTTATAATAAAAGACCCCTTAAATTCCCTTTTTGTAAGTGGCCGAAATAAAACGCAATGCCTACATAGCCCTCCCTGTAGCTTTCTCGAGTATGAAAGCTAAGGAAACAGACTAAACCATTTGTATAGAAAATGACGCTTTCCAGTCACAGCATCTTGTTTAAAATTATACTTTTGCCTAGGCTGCCATGGACATACTAAGAGATCATACCTGTGAGTGTCCGACTAACATGTCTGGGAATTTAAATCAACATACTTCCCAATATCATTGGGATCATAGCTGTTCACGTCACTTAAAACACTGTCAGAAAATGTAGAATCAAATTTGGGACATCTGGAGGAAAATACAGTCACTTCGCTGTTATTTGATAACTCAACTTCTCCACTATCACTTAACTCAACTTTTGCACCAACACTTACTGGAGAAGAAGTATCTTTAGAAAAGGTAGTTTATTTTAAGAATATACCAATGTTTTTTCCTTTCCCTGTCTGTTGTCCGAGCAAAGAAAAAGGCTAGCATTAGTTTAATTGCAATAAGTTGGAAACAAATATCAACAAGCGGTTTCCACTCAGTTAAGAACTCAACTCAATTAACTACACTTATTTTATTTGAAACATTGACTAGCTACCACAAATATAAATTTATAATGCCTAACTGGCAGCAGTTGGTGTATTTTATAAGCATCCCTTCTTTATCAGTCGAAAATAGCATTCCATACAAAGGAAGTTTGGTAAGCAGATCATTTACCCAACCTTAAAATGTGGATTAGCGAGTAGTCATTATTGGTGACACATAGCAGGTCATAGCTTTATTGGTCTTGCTTTTGAATAGGGAAAGGGGGAGGAAAGAGGGAGGCAATAAATGCCGTCTCTTTCCTTGTTTCAACGAAGAAAAAAGAGCGAGCCAGCCCCAAGCCAGCGAACTCATGTCCCCCCTTTATTTTTAAAGATGTTCCGTTTTGCGTGCTTGTCCTTGTTCTCATGGGAAGATACAAACAACGGTTTTGTTCGATTTATAGAGGGAACCGCCCGCTGAATTAAAATATTTATTTTGAATTGTGCACTTGACTCGACCCAAATCACGTGTTTGTAGGGATTTCATATAAGCAACGCAGAGATTGAGACAGAAGGAGAGAGAGAAAGCAATGCACTTTTTTTAACAATGAGATTGTCTCCTACTCTTTCTTCGAGAAAGTTTTGATCTCTTGGGAAGACGGAGTAATACTACCTTGTTTTCCTGACATTTGACTTGGAAGACCCACCAAGAGGTCTAGGAAGTCAAAGTAATATGTTCTTGAGTGCCAAGAAAACAATTTCGAAATATTGTCATAATAAGCATTTTACATCTATGCATCAGGTCGACATATATATGTATGTATATAACTAGCACACAAGTGGAAATGCGTAAATAAGATGTTTTAAGTATTTAAACAATATGAAGCTCCAGTTTTATAAACATCTTTATAAACTTCTTTCTTCAAAAATACATACTTTTTTTTAAACAATTACATCTTATTTTAGAGATATTAGCCTGTACTTACTAGTTTCCGGGAGGGAGGTGTCGGTCGACCCGTTCGCCCCCCTTGCGGACGCCCATGGATAGAGTATTCAGTATATGTAACAATTCCATCCGTTCGGATAAAATATTTGATTTGATTGAACCAATGTGTCAATATTGTTTGAGATTTTTTTTTTATTTTGGTATAGTGTTATTCCATTTTGACTTCCACAATTCAAATTTAGAAAGGAATAAGGTTTTTTTTTTTTTTTTTTTGTAGAACTGCGTACACTTTGTAAGTCAGGGGGTAGAAGTATCCTTGTATAAATTTCAGTGAGTGAATGTCTGAATATTTGTAAGGATGTCTCTGTGGTTGCAAACCGCTCAATTTTGAAAGACAACTCAGAGATAAATTGTAAAGTTATGTTTTATAATGTTCTTCTGATTCAGATGCATTTTTATAATGTATCTGTGACACTGAAGAGAAAAAAAAATGTTGATTAACAGTGATTCCAATTGAAGTGGTAATGCGTTTCTAGGAAACCCCAAAGTCGCATGATAGTTTCTATATCATGGAATTAGTTACGTTTAAAGTAAATATCTTAAAAACCGTTAAAGCAATTAAAACAAAAATTGCACAATATAATTAGAACAACATGCCTTATCGAATACCATAAACAGTGTTGCCAACAAAGCATAAAATATTTTATTTGAAATAGCACTATATAGAAATGTGCACAGATTTAAAATGCACTATTATCACTAAACATAACGGTGAATTGTAGTGGTAAAGTGTTGCACGCTTTTGGAGCTACGTGTGCTGAAAATGTACAATGGAAAGTTTGATATGTAGCAGCATATGGTAATAAATGAATCTGGGTCTCATACTATGAATTTAGTTTAAATGCATAAAAAAGATAGCATAACATAGCAAAATATCAGCAGTATCACAAAATATTAATGCATGTATAACGAAATTGGGTGATGCCATTTTTACGTCCTGTGTCACTTCTAATCTATATAGGAGTGTAAAGTGAGATCTGAATCACTATGAAAGGGAAAGATTGCAACGAAATTTAAGGTGAAAAGTACAACAAAAACATGTCCGAGGTGGGATTGGGACCCGCGATGCCTAATATGTCGGTTGTCTAGCCTTCTAGGCCCCACGGATATCTTGGCCGACTAGAAACGAAATGAGCTAGTAATAAAATAATTATATCTCCAATGTGAATATGGTAATATTACAGTGTACAAACATAATCATAGGCATTTAAGAGAGTAAGTAAAAGAATGTCACTTAACTCGAAAGACAGAAACCAAGAAACTACTCTTCCAAATACGGATAAGATAATCGAGAACCAGTTTACAAAAATAGAAAACACGTGTTTCTTTCCTTGCGTGTATCATTTTGTTTTCGCGAGCTTTCTGCTTATTCATCGAGGCTAAAGAAGTATAATGCAAAATCCTCACTTGTTTCGAGTGCATTCCTTTATTACCCTTTGTTGTAACATATCAGACTTCTCTGTTATAGCCTACATTTTCAGCACATGTAGCTCGGATAGTGTGCAGTACTGTACCGCTACACTTCACCGTTATGTTAAGTGATAATAGTGCATTGTAAATATGTGAACACTTGTATATGGTGCTATTTGAAATAAAATATTTTCATGCTGAGTTGGCAACTCTGCTTCATCTATGGCAACGCTGCTTATGAATTTCAATAGCGCATTTTGTTTTCATTACATTGTGCAACTTTTGTTTTGATTGTTCTAACGGTTTTTAAGAGATTTACTTTAAACGTACATAATTCCATGATATATATACATATTGGATATTCAAATTTTGAAGCCCCCTAGCTCCTATCCTTCTGGTCCATAGTACCTTAAATTTTGCTAATGTTCATTTCTCATGATGCTCTATCAGATGTGCTATGTCGCAATCAGACTTTAGCGACAACTTGCGGGACTCTCCCGTGTGAGTAAAAAGAAAAAAAAAGTGTGTTGTTGACGTCTGTGAAGTTGTCCCGTCCACAAGATGTCTTTTCCATTTTTAAATATACATCGTTAGTGTATCTGAGTTTTGTTAAAACTATACCGTTATTTTGACAAAAAAAAAAAAACACCTTTTATTAGAAAAAAAGCCAAACTAAATTCACAGTTCACCAAACACAAAGGAATTTCAGCATTATTGTAGGTCATTTAGCTAGTTTACCGCGAAACTAACGATAGCTTTAACAAAAGTATCGTAAACCCCCCTTTATATATATATATATATATATTGGTTATGCGGGAAATAAAGTCGCCCACTAAGTGTGAAATTAGTCCGTCCGTAAACAATTTTCAGAAGAAGTCGATATATATCTCATACCGTTATTCTGTCAGTAGTTTATGTTAGTTTTTTTGAAACTATGGTTAGTTTCGCAAAACTACACTTTTTATTACAGGAATACATTTTCCCGGCAATTGTGGAATTAGGTCGCCCATAAAAGGTCATAATTGTCGTCTCATATAGTTAGCTTATAGTTAGTTTCTAAAACTATCGTCATCTTGTGTTAAGTGTTGTTTTTTTTTCTTAGCGTTACATGCTGTTAACTGTATATTTATATTGTAATTCAGAACAATTTATCTTGCTTTTTTTGTTATTATAATACTAATATTATATATTATTCAATGCATTTTTATATTTACTCTATGTGCCAGTACCTCGAAGTATACACTAATATTTTTTTTTTGTAAAAAAAATGATCGTTTTTGCATGCTACTGTTTTTTGAGGTTAATTTAAAACAATAGTACTAACGAAATGCATTTTTAGTTTCAGAAAAGTAAAAAAAAAAAAAAAAAAAAGAATTCAAGATACAATGTGAAGTTTTGACTTTGCCGACGATAACATGCATATATATATTTCACTTTCGTAATCAACATTATTAATTCATAGATATTGTGCACTAGTTTTCGTAAAATTAAACGTGGTTGAGTAAAAGAAATATTTTATTGAAGAAACAAAATCATTTGTTTGGTGTCAAATTCTTCGAATCTCTATAGCAATTTCCGCAGTTTTCCACTAGGCATCGTTGATTGTAGTTTTCGTTACTCATTCTAAAATTATTATTAGCCAAGAAAATAAAACGTTACTGAAAAAAATAATGTTAGTAGTGAATTGTAAAGTTCCCTCTCCCAGATTCAGGTAAACAATTTTGACACTCTTCTCCTGCAAAGCGTTCTTTTTCTTAAGTTTCAATAAAATTATTGTTTGTTCAACAACTTCAATTACAGTAGTTTCCGCTTGCAAAGAAGAAAGCTGGAGGCAGAGAGTAAACAAATTGCGGGAGTCTGGATCTCCTACTTTCTTTAAGCCTAATATTAGACGTGATTTTATAAATTTTAATTCAATTTATATTCATATTGAATCTGGACTTCTCCATAAGCTTTGGACCCTTTTCGAAACACATTCGTTCTTAAGTAGATGGCTGGAAGTCATGTATTAAAGTTGGCCTGTCCGTGAGCAATTTTCACTTTATTATTCTTACATTATTTATCATTAAATTCAGAGAATACTTCCTGAATATCTCTGCGCTCTGTGAAAATATCGACGCAATCTCTGTATGAAAACAATGTGGCGGCAGTCGGCAGTCAGCACCTCCGCTAATTATGTTACACATTATAGAAGTGAGTGACTATCGCCCTTCTCTCTCAATAATTTTAATCAAATCTGTACAACTAATTTTCTAATCTCGAGCAAAACAACGGAGAATGGCGCAGGGCATGCATTTTACAAACATGGGAGTATTTTCACGAAAGCATTTTATTTGAATCTAGCGCAAATTCTTCACCATTATTTCACCCAATTCAACTCCAAGCAGTAGAGACAATTGGTAATCTCCAGGAAAAAAAAGTACGTCATTTTACACTAATATTGAATTATATTTATTGCGTAAGCTATTGTAGAAAATTATTTCCATAAAAAAAAATCACATAAATCAAAAGAGACACAGTGAGTTCTCACATTTGACCGACCTTAAGTCTTAAGCATTGGGGATTGAAATAAAGTTCAATAAACTTATTCTCTATATTGAATCAAAGTGGGATAATTTTACGAAAGTATCGTGAAATATGTTATTTAAACTGGGTTGTGGAGTGGGGAAGACCATTTAAATATTTCCGATTGAATTGAAATCCAATGCGTGGGAACAATTGTAATCTCAAACATTGTACGCCATATCGCCTCAAATACATCAGGAAGAAAATTCATCAATGATTTTTTACTTTTTAATCCAAAACACTGAGTACAGTGGGAATGTCTCAAAGAAAATGTGGGTAATACTATATAAAAATTGGTTACATTTTATGAAAGCTATCTTATAACTTTTAAGGAAAATCTGGAGGGAAGTTATCGACTACTTTGTTCTTCACTCATGTTAACTCCATTCAGAGAGGATGATTCGGAAGCACCAATATTATATATATTAGGTAAACTCACCTTTTCTTTCGTGACATATTAAAATTGGAAGCTGTTCCGATCATCAGTATCTTCTAAAGAAATTGTATGCTATGTTCTTGCAAAATTAAAAAAAAGACAAAAAATAAATAAACTAAAATAAAGTTTTACGAGAGTTGTCTCGTTACACACAGACACAGAAATGCTAAGCCAAATCGGGTGGAAAAACACACTCTAGCTTGAATCACATCTTTTGCTTAACGCATTAAGAAACGAGGGAAAGTTAGCGTTCTATTTTGGTATGTTTTCATTTCTTACCTGAGTTTATCTAAGCGTTTTTCATTCCGCACAGAAAATTGAAGTTGTTAACAGCAGAAGCAAGTGCTCCCGTTTAATATAACTGCACCTGTTTACTTAAAAATGTAGCACGTCAAATATATTTTAAAAAGTTACACATTAGGTAAAGACAGTTATGTGAACTTCACAGTCGCCATTAAAAATACACTATTTCGTAATGAAATGGATATCTAGTAGCAAATTAACACTGCAAGGAGTGTTCTAAATAAAATATTTATTTTGCTAAACTACCTCTATAGTTTAAAACAAACTATCGTAAAGTTCAAGTAAACTAAATATATGAAGTGTAAAACTCTGTAAACTGTTTATGGGCCAGCAAAGGTAACGCTTAACCTTCTTTCTTATTGTTTTAAAAAAAAACAAACTATATTTTATTTACTTACTTATTTCAAACGTAACTCAATGAGGCGAAGTTTCATAAAGTGTCGATATATAGAAAATGAGTGCACTAATGCATTATTTTAGAATAATATGTATATACAGTATAACTACATGAAGTTTGTACTAGAGTTGTGATAAATATAATAATAATAATAATAATAATAATAATAATAATAATAATAATAATAATAATAATAATAATAATAATAATAATAATAATAATAATAATAATAATAATAATAATAATATGCAAATTAAACATATAACGAAACATGGTACGTACAATAATGAGTGGAAACTAATATTGAAAAATAGCATAAATTACCATAACGTGAGGCGTTTGATCCACAAGGTACTCAAATGCAATTTTGATCAATTGGGACATACTTCATATTTTACTTGAAGTTACCAGGGGTGCCCACAAGGGGGGGCTATGACGCAAACTGCGTCATTGAAATATTTGGGGGGTTAAAATCTATATAAATATGTATGATGAAGGGGGTAAAATTAATCGAAAAGAACATTTTTTTCATGGAAGAACACCTACGGATAGACAATTGGGGGGGTGCGTCATAGACATAAGGGGGGGTGGGCACCACTGAAGTTACTTTCAGTTCTTAAAAGACTCATGTCTAGATACTGTTAATATCTCTTATAATGTATGAAACCGTGTTCAATTTCCCACCCTACTTGAACACAATGTTCAAAATTTATGTATATTGTTTTCTCACAATATTAGTAATGTAGTAATCGGAATAAGATCCCCTGTACTTTGAACGCCCCATTCATTAACATTCTTTAAAATCAGAATAATTTCTCACTTGGTGGGAAATTTTATGTAAAATGAAAAGCGTACTTTTTTGCTATACTAGCGATAGTTCTAGCAAAACTAACGTAAAGCAACGATATCAGGAGAACCATTACGAAACTAGTTTTTGGGTGGGCTAACTTTACACTTCGAGAAAAAAAAAATTCTCGAACAAAGAAGTGTATTTCTCGAAATCCATGTTATCTTTAGCAAAACTAATATAAATTAACGATAAACTAACGATTTAAGGTGGGAATTTATGAATATTGTTTATGGGAGGGCTAATTTTTCAGTTAGTGTGAAACTTGATCTTTTATGTTTATTTTTTTTTTCGAAACTAATGATGGCTTTAGCAAAACTAGCGTAAACAAACAATATATCATGGAAAATGTGATAATTGTTTATGTGTAGGCTAACTTCACACTTTGTGGGAAACCTAATGTTTCCAATAAAATGCGAGTCTGCTTAAAGAACGATATTGTTAATAATACTAATGTGAACCAGTGATATGAATTGAATAATATTGAAATTTGTTTATGAGTGGGAAACCTTGAAAGTTCCAGCCTATTTTTTGTCAATAAAAAGTTTCTATTTTTTGCGAAACTAATGGCAATTTTAGCAAAAGTAACCTAATCTAGCGATAAATTAACAATGTGAGGATGAAAATTATGGAAATCGATAAGGATCAAGCTAGCTTCAAACTTGTCGGGAAACTTTATTTCTGGACTAAAACTTTTTTTTTTTTTTTTTTTTTTTTTGCAAAACATTTTTTGAAGTCGAAAATTTGAAAATGTTATGATCCCAGAGTCAAACAAATATGCATATTATATTTTAAATGCATGCAAACTGCATTTTAAGACGTTTCTATTATTTTGATGCCTGTACATAACGCAAGTTATAAGAGGTGATATGAAGGTAAAAAGAAAAGAGACCCATCTGAGACAGATCATAGGATTCTCAAGGGCTGAGTGAAGGTAATTCTTCACAGCTTCTAGACTTTGAAACCTAAATAATTAATATTAGTTGCCAGTCCCCTTACCATACTTTACAGACTCTGGGTGTGCTTTTGAGTAGTACTAAATATAATACAGAGCGAGAAACAATTTCAGGATCAAACCCAGTAGCCCTGAGTATAAGTGCGGTGCATAGCATTACATGCGTTAGATAACATTACATGCACAGTCATTTTACAAAGTACACCATTGCAACTGAAAATTCCAGAAGGGTACATACTAACTATGAAATAATAGCTAACAAATGCTTCATTGAAAATACATTTTGGGGGGCGAACAATTATAACACACTGTCGTATATGTTAAATAGCATATATACTGTAGTTTATCGATATATGTAGAAGATATAAAATAATAATAAAATTAATGTTTTCTACTTACGGAACTGCTATTTTTTTTTTCTTTTGATTAAGGCTTGCGAATGGTATAAGTTGCCACACAAAGTTTTCTCTTACCTGTGAAAAGTAAAGAAATATAATTGATAAGACTGAAAATTTCAACATAAGGGCATTACACAATCAATATACATGTAAGGACTTATCTATCAAATAAAAAAAAATGTGATCAATCCTTAATCCTCGGGATGACTCGTATTTTTATTAGTGTTTTGAGGACAAAGATTTTATGAAAAAAAATAATAAATAAATGTAGATGCTAATATGCAGTGTGCGAATTAGATAATTTATATCGGGCAATAAAATTAGGCCAACAAGACTTATAGTCTGAAGGTACAATAATTAAAAATGAGACAATAATGCCTTAACACCCACCATGGGTATATCTGGTAGGTTAAAATTGGGGGGATGGGGACGACTAGAATGCTAGTAGACCCCAACTGAATATACGTCAAAATTATCAGTAAATGGTCATTTACTTGAATTATGAGCTAACTGGATCATCGTACTGCATTTGCCAATATAATCGATAGGTTAAGCATGACGTATTTTCGCCAGTATTTGTTGTTCATTTGTTTCCGATGGATTCCAAAGTCGTGAGCTACATATGGAACTTACTATGATTATATTTTACATTTACTTATAATGAAAGAGATAATTACGTTTTTTTTTTTTTTTAGTTTCTGAAAGTGGGAACTTTGAAGTTCAAATAGATCAAAGATAAGTAAAGAAGGGAAACTTATTTGCATGAAAATAAAGTGAAACATCCACCAGCCTATGCTTTCTGTAAGTACCAGACGTATTGTTTGGAGCCAAAAATGTGAGTTTTAGATCCTTGCACTTAGGTTTAAGGCAGAAGTGATAAAATCGCTTAACTCGCCCATTCACCATAATTGTCTTCCATTACTGCTAAAAATTTAATTTTACACACAATATATATACAGGGTGCGGCACGTAAAACCGGCCCGTAAAGAGAACACATAAAATGAAATGTAATGTATTGAATATGACTACTCACCTTCACAGCAGCCTTCACAGCAGGTGCTGAAAGTGTCCTCCGCCCACTTCAACACACATGTGAGCACGATTGAGGAGATTCATATATACCCTTGTCAGTTCTTGTGTTGTAATGCTATTGGTGACATCCTGGATCCTGGTCTTGAGTTCTTCAATTGTGTGTGGATTTGTTTCGTATACTCTTCCCTATAACAGTCCCCATAAATAAAAGTCACACGTGTACAAGTCTGGTGAAAGAGGAGGCCATAAGCCTTTGCTGATTGTCCTCTCTGGTGTAAACATTTCATGCACAAGGGACAATGATGCAGCTGATGTGTGGCATGTTGCACCGTCCTACTGAAAGTAACATAACTGACGCTCCTCTTCGGTCAAGTGTGTATAAAACTCCTCCAGGATTCCCATATACACGTCACTGTTCACTGTCGTCTCAAAGAATATGGGCCCAATAACGCGCGTGGCGGAAATGGCACACCAAACACCAATCTTCTCATCATGCAAGGGTATCTGGTGGATTGCGTGTGGATTTTCTGTCGACCAATACCGGTTGTTTTGGGAATTTACGTACCCAGACAGGTGGAACCACGCCTCGTCACTCATGATGAGCATTAGAGGATCCAAGAAGCCACTGGCAACATTGTTCAACAGCCATGAACAGAAATGCACCCTCTTCTGCAGGTCAGGCTCCTTCAGTTCTTGCACAACACTTATCCGGTACGGTTTTAACTTCAGTCCCTTTAAAACACGTTTGCAACTTCTCTCACTCGCATGAACCTGTTGACTCAATCTCCTGGTTGACTTTCGAGGACTTCTTGTCATTATCTCCTCCACCTGCATATTTAATCCAGGTGTGCAGACAGATGGTCGTCTGTTCCTGGGAGCATTTTGAACCGATCCTGTACGCCGCCATTTTTCAATCAATTCCTGAATGGTGCTTTTTGGTGGCACAGAACGTCCTGGAAATTTCTCCCGAAACAAATTCTTTGTTTTCACAAAAGATCCAGTGAGAATGAACCCTTCAACAATGGCAACACGCTCGGGTATCGAATACGGCGTTATCACACACTGACACTCACCCGGCTTAACATAACGAGGCCTTTTTCTCAACTGCTTTCGACAAGTTTCACTGGCTGCGACTGCACGTGACTGCTGCAGGTCACATAAGTCGACCCGACCTCGACACGCCATCTCTTGGTAGGAAGGTAGATTATTTAAGTGTTGCCAAAAACACAATATACCAGAATATTACGACGGGTCGGTTTTACGTGCCGCACCATGTATATATATATTAGGTAACTCCTTTGCCTTGACATATGAATTATACTCTTAATATTATCCATTTATTTATTATTTCTCTACTTCCTACATGCAATGATTTTTTTTAATAACAATGTTTTAATATCTTCTTAATTACTTCAATTTACATTTTTTTGTTATCTATTATTACCAATGTACCTCATTGGTTCATTGTTCCGAAGTTTACGTTCACCTCAAAGTACACATTTCCAGAATTCGAGTATTCTGTGCTGTCTCCTCGTAATGCAACGTTTCTGCTTCTTACAACGCAATAAGTTCTTTCTGTAATTCTTCATTCAGTGACTCATATAGTACGCTTTTCATCACAACCATCACCATCTTCTTATGAATTTTTCACCATCTTCCTCGCCGTTTCTATTTAAAGCTTACATTTTATAATTTGCTCAGATGTCTACCACAGACTCAATCATCTACCTGTTACCGCTTTAATCCTTTTTCATATTTATTTTCATCTCATATTATTTTCAAGGCCTTTCCTTATGACCTCTGGCATCATGTTAATTTTCGATTCAGATTCTGTGAATTCATCATTAGTCCTTCTACCCCCAATCAATATGTTTCCCAATCAAACTCTAATTCGATAGTCTTCTAGATAGTACTCGTAAATGATATTAGTAGGAGATCACTTTATTTAACAATCGTCTCTTCCCATTTTGTCATTCTATATCATTTGCAGTATCCCAACTTTAAATACTTGGTTCATATGTAAGTTCTTTTTCGAAACTTTGATATTGTATCCTAAGCTTCTTTAGTACCTGCATTCGAGTCACTTGCTGGAATTTTATGTTCTGTGATATATCTATCGGGAGAGACCGTAGTGGCAACGCAAATGAAATATTATTATATTCACTGATGAGAGTAGGTTTTGCTTCAACACAGTGAAGTGTTTGTGCAAATATGTAAACTTGCAGGTGAACGGAAAAATCCAGCGAGTATGCATTTGTCATATAGGACCCACACTGAACTTTCTGGTAATTAGTAAGACAGGAGGCGATAAATAAGCTACATATCCACCTTTCTTAAAGGTAATATCACTATTATGTTATACCTAATATAAAAGATATATAAATACACTTATTCTACCTCTCTGTACTTTTTTTCCATATAGATCAGCATTGGTCAATGTCATCTCCTTAACAAGATATTGGGGAGACACGTCCCCTCTGTTCCCCCGCCAGTGACGCCCATGCCTCCACACAAGTATGCTTAGTTCAATAAATCTACCGACCATAACTATGTTATATTATCTGACGTGCACACACCATATCTAACCTTTCTGAACGTGCTTAAATGTTGTACTCTTTCTTGTACCGAGCTCCTTCGTGGCTAAGCGGTTAGCGCAAGCGCCATTGGTGTGGGAGACCCGGGTTCGATTCCCGGCGGGAGCTCATGTAGTTCGGATTCCACGTTAATTTGTAAGTCCACGTCTCATATAGCCTAGCTGCTGAAAGGGACGCTAAACTAAAAATCAGCAACAACAACAACAATCACTCTTGTACCCGTAGCTTTCCGAGCAATACCCACGATCGCAATCATATACTATTTTTTTCCGCTCATATTGAGATCTTCCACACAACTAGAAGATTGAACTTACTTAAGAAATGATAAAAAAATCAGTAACATTTGATGTTATACTAAGTATAGTTTGGGGGGAAAGGGAGCATCTCCCCTTCGGAAGGCGGAGATACTTCGGTTGATTTCTTTCGGGAGGACAAAATGTGATTGGGAGGCAAATTCCTCTCATCCCCCCGGCAACTCACACCCTCCTTATATGTTACAAGGTTTTAGTGTTTAAGTGTGATTGTAAGAAAAAAAAAGTCTTGAGACTGTAATCTAAATGAACTATAAATATGTTTTCCTCTTGAAAATGACTTGTTCTAAGAGACAAAGGTGATATAAGTTAATGAGACTTATAGTTGCTGAATACCCACAAGTTTCTAATCTGATTTCAAATTAATAACTTTAAAAAAAATGTAATAAAATGAGGAACCGGCAACGGGGGATCATCATTGGTCTTGGCAACTGCCAAGAGTGACAAACAGGGGAAACAGAAGCATCCACGGAAATCGCATTAGCCGTGCAATTGAGAATGAACTTTGGACTTACGTTAGTTTGAGAGGTTCTAATGTATTCTTGCAAGTGTCCTACATTGACATATGTAAAATTTGTTTTAAAAAAATAATGAACAGAGTCTGAGCTTTTAGTTTTGGTCTCTTTGCGAACATGGGTTTGTGGCACGTAATTCAGTGGCAGTTCTGATAATCTGTACATAGTGTTATTACTTTCATTTTGTAGAAAAAAAACTTTATTTTGTTAATAAAAGTGTAGTTCAAGTGTTCTGACTTGAAACGGTTCTTTTACTTGACTTCCACAGAAAAAATAATAGAATCTACCTCTTATGCTCCGATCTCCAGTTCTGATAGGTTGGAACACTGTTTCCCATTAAAATAATTTTATTTTGGATACCACAATTAGCAGCATAATTACACTGCAATTTTAATTTTTATTAATCATTACAAACAAACGAAACCAGAGTCTACCTCGAGTATTACATATGAGTCTCTGACAGTGAGATAACTTCCACGGGAGATGATCAGTTGTGCAGAAACATTATTCGGTTTCGCTTGTGCAAGAAGAAGAAGAAGAAAACCACTTGCCATTTAGCGACGACATTGTGAACACCTCTTAGGAGAACTATTGTCAGTTTTGCTGTTTTACTGTACTTAGCTGACAAACATATATGAATGTTTTTCGCTTATGTCGTTTTATTTACTTATTTACTTTTTCTGCAGTAATATCTGAACCGATGACGTAGAAATAAAGAATATTGTGGGAATTTCAAACTAGTTTCACAATTTTTCACATATTTTTTCTGTTATACATACACACGTACACACACGTATACATGAATACGTACACACACACACACACACATACACAAATATTCGTGGAAATGAAAGAGCATTTGTTTGAACTAACACTGTAATATACTTAGAGAATGATTTGTGATGTATGTCCATTCCTACCTCGTTTACTACTTGATATACATCTTTGAATAATGCACTAGACTGAGCGGAAGTTCGAATTTACATAGCGATTAAAGCCCAATCAATGTGAACTTAAAACTTGACGGATGCAGTACGTATTAATGTGAAATAATAAATTTTGCTATAGGTATAGGCTACATACTTGCTATTTTTATTCGGTAGAGTTAATTTTTATTGGGATAAGTTATGTTGTTGTTACATGTCAATGTAGCAACCTCAGATAATTTACTCTTTTAGATGATTTAACATCAACCAAGGTTAATTTTACATATTTTAGCAGATCCCAAAAGAAGGAAGACTTTCATTTTAACATGAGCTTATATATATGGATGAACTACTTTATATGGATGTTCACGGCCAGAATATGATGACAGTCTTTGGAGTTAGACCGTGAAATTCCATAACAGCTGATGCTATTGACAATCTTTCAGTTTAACGTTCCAAGATCATGCCCTTTATGCTAAGGTAGACGATGATTAAGCGAAATGAATGATGATGGGAAATGATGGAATGGAAATGTGAGAGGAAACTGGAGTATCCCGAGAATGCCCACGAACACGATTTTGTTCTCCACAGTCACATACTTTGCCGGGATCGAACCAGGAACCCTACCCACCACTGAGCCCCATGTCGCACATGATAGCGTTAATAATATGCATATAATACCGTATAATTAGTTATTCAACCAATAATTCCGTATCAAGCACTGCATTTAAAGTAAAACGGATACTTGGCCAGGCATGTTTAGTAACCAGACTCATTCTATAGGAAGTTATTTTATCTTTTTTTTTTTTTTTTTAGTTTGAGTACGTAGTTGAACTGCGTTGTTTAAGGAAAAGTGAAATATTTGAAAAAAAAAAAAACTAAAAGGAAAAATGAATTCCAGAAGTACACTAAAAAGCAGAAAACGAAAACTTTAAGGCATGTATATCAACTGACTTGAACAAATGCAGAAAATAATAAAATAATTAATACATATAATAATAATAATAATAATAATAATAATAATAATAATAATAATAATAATAATAATAATAATAATAAAACGCTTAAAAGCAGAAAATTAGTCTTTAATTGTATTTCTTTAACAAAAAGTGTATGTGCCAAGATAAACAAATTAATGCCTCATAATAACACAATCCAAATTACCATCTACAATAATGTTATCCCATCATTACATTTTTGAGATCTTGATGTTTTGAATTCTTCCAAAATAATTGATCTACTACTTTTAACTAAAAGTTTTATAAGCATATAAGCATAAAAAAAAAAAAAACTAAAAGCTATAAACATAGAAACCTGATGTATTTGATCATTATTAAACACATAAGGTATTTGCAAATTTAAGATTTATTTCTCTTTAGCCAATCATCTACCAGTTTCCTGCCAATTTAGTGTTCGGCTATCTATCTATATGTTAAAGAGCTAGGTTTATATGTTTGTCCCCAAGCCTTTCGACAATGAGATCTCGGAACCATAAATGCTAGAATTGTGCCCTTTCCGCTGGTCTATTCCAAATTTTTTTTGTAGACTGTCCGGTTGTAATTGAATTATTAAAAAAAAAGAATAAAAAATAAAAAAAAAACTGGAGATTATTTCTTTATTACATTTTTTAGGGGTGGGCCTAACTGGAAGTGTGGAATTTTTTTTAAACAATGCATCATATCCTATGGATTATATATGTCAACACAGCACAGTTGTATGTAGGGGTTACATAACTAGTAGACGTTTGTTTCAAAACCAAATGATAATGAAAAACAAATGGTGACCATTTCTCCATTCTAAGATGAATCTTTATTGTTTGGAATGTTTTGCCCAATGAACACCATATACCACTCACATTATGATTAGTTGTGCATGTGACATATATATTCTCTAATTGCATACTGCATGCAAGAACAAAGAAAACAATATCACACATTAATTAGAAACTCCAACCGGAAGTAGGCTAAATCTTGCAAACGGTGCAAAATATTGAAAAAAAAAAAAAAACTCGCCTTTATGCACACATTGCCGATTTTTATCAAGAAGTGTTTCGCTTGTGTCTGTAAAGGGACATGCACAGATGTTGTGAGGAATGACAAGGAGATTCATGCTCATATGTGAATAATGAATAATGCGCTGTGTATAGAGTGCATGTTCAGCTAGTTATTTATTACAATTTTTTTACTTCGTTTTTTTTCTTTTTTTTCTTTTTTCTTTTTTTTTGAACATTGACTTGAATTGCTCATGTTGTTACGATGCACGTTCATCATTTCTATCTAGAACTATTTTACAGGTACTAGAGGTAAACAATGAAGTAACATTTCTAGTTTTGTGTTATATGATTTACCCAGCAGGATAGAAGGTACTAATGATAATAGACATTTTCTGTTTATGAAAGAACTAGCACAGTGATAATGCGGTAGCATACATAAAATCGTTTTTTTTTTAATTTGTTCATTTTGGAGGAAGGGGCGACAAAAGATGCCATTGCATGGGGTGGCAAACGGTCTACCGTTGGTCCTGATAGAGATTGGAATGCACAGTTAATGTGTAAACCTAGAAAGAAAATGCAAAACAGCTCATACCTCTGATCTTGCTACTTAAAATAGTTGATAGTAGCATTACAAATTCATTCTTCAAATCTCTTTTAAAATAGTTATTACATCAAAGCGGACTATCTTGATTTTTTCCTCTTTACTGAAAAATCATGTTACAGGAAAATTTTATTTTTTCTTGCATTAGGTATTCTCTGATCGATCCCAAATAGATGCGCTGTAAATGAAAGAAGGAAAGTTGCTAAAGATAAAGAAAAAGAGAGCTCTCCTGGAAGCATGTAGATAAACGTAAAAAGTCAGTTCTTATGCGTAACTACCTTGCCTTTCCAGGAAAAGTCAACTTCTTTTATCTACTGTTCTCGCCCAGCTGTAGTACAGAGTAAACATAGCACTGTACCAGTGCTCAGAACCTTCAAAATTTGGTTTAGTGGGCGTGACAAAACAAAAAAGTCTGAAGAAACTGTGTTCTATCCACCTCTGTGTTTCTCTTCTTCTTATCTTTGGAAGTTCCTGTTTTTATCGTTTACGTGCTTTGAAGAAAAAAAAAGAGAGAAAGTTTTAAAACTCAAGAGATTGGAGGTTTGCTAGATAGAATAAAGCAACAGTAACACACACACACACACACGATATATATATATATATATATATATATATATATATATATATATATATATATATATATATATATATATATATATATATATATATATGTATATATATTCTCCACAACACTTTCATGCTGAAGTTTTGCACTTTTTAGAACAAGATCAAGAAATAATTAAACATTGCGTGTTACATTCGTCGGAAGCAAACGTGTTTTAAACACACTTTTTTGTTTACTTTTATATATTTTCTCTGCATTTTCTTGAATGTGTATTCTGAAACAAGTAGATGGTGTTCTATAGAAGACTGAAAGAGTCTGACTCATCATTATCCAGGCCACACTAGTATAGATAGAAATTAAAAAAAAAAAAAGTTCATTTTTCAAGAAAGCAAAGGATAAGGGAATATATTTTTTTTTAAATGTATCATATGGGACATTAAAAGGGGTCAAATGTTTTCTTACTGTCTCACTATTTCAGTGTGTCTCACGAATCCCTAAACTTAGAGAAATGAAAGTCAGAATGCAAATTCTCCATTAAAAATAAATGACTAGGTACGTGTTTTTATGCATTTGGAACTTCCATTCCTAAGAGTAAAACCCAAAATGTTCCCTTGTTTAATCGGAAAGTGTCAAATGCAAGAAATTGTTTATGTCAGAGATTTAAAATTCGGTGTATAGGCTTCTAATTAAAAAAAAAAATAAATAAATAAAAATAAATAAAGGTGTATATATTTCAACGTTTCTGAAAATTCTGCTATCAAAACTGAAAGAGCCAATGCCTAGAATATTGAATTTTTCCTTTCTTTGTTTTTCAAATGATAACTGAAAGCATTCAATCAATTTAGAGATGTAAAATACGGTGTAAAAACTCCAAAATAATAAATAAATAATGGAAAACATCTTTCAGGATTTTCGAAAATTGTGTTTAAAGGAGAAAAAAAAAGTTATCATTTCTACAGAATGTTTCAAAACAACAGCGATAATATTTGGTAGGTGACTCCTCCTGACACTAACGTAAGACCAAAAGTATAGGCCAACCTCTATACTTTCGGTAAGCAGAAGTTTCCATTAAGTGGAAGAAGTTAAATCCAAAAGTGGCAGACCTTGAGTCCAGTGCAGCACATTTCGGTAGCTTTGTCGTACGAAAAACTTCGGAAATCCAAATAAACCGACAAAGGACGATGAAGTACAGCAGAATGGCGAAAGTGGGAAAATACTGCTACATTAATGGTCGTTAGAAGCAGGTTACTGGCTAAACAGAACTTAGTTATTTCGATGACATTGGGAAAGTCTTAAAGAGGCTGTCAGCGTCATATTATATATATATATATATATATATATATATATATATATATATATAGTGTTTCAAACAAACACGGATAACGTTTGGGGGTGACTCTTAGTACCAAGATAAGGTAAAAAGTATAGCCCAACCAGGGTGCAGAAATCCATAATTTCGAAGTAAGAGGCTGCTGAATACATAAAAGAAATGAACTTTAAAGGTTCATAGCTCCAATACTATTGGACCTACTGCAGTGGGGTCAAGACTTCACTTAATAACTGATATGTGCTTATACAAAAGTATATATATTTCAGAATCCTGCGGTACACACACAGCAATGTTTATACAGGGAGTTTAACTACGGGCATATAAGTTGAAGTACTCACCAACTAACTCTATAAGTATTCTTGTGGAAGTATCACAGGATTCTGAAGCATGGATATTTGTATAGGGCATATACTAGTTCCTAAGTGAAGTATTGACCCGACCACAGTAAGTTCCGTAGTATTGGAGCTACAGACCTTTAAATTTCATTTTTTTTCATATTTTCGGCAGCCTGTAACTCAGAAATAAGGGATTTCTGTACCCAGGTAGATCTACACTGTTTTCTTATAATCCCTTTGGGGATCTTATGGTACATTTTGTACCATACGTGTTTTTCATGGCACATTGCGTTATTTCTCTTCTATTTGAACTTTTTCGTCCGTTTTTTTTTTCAAGTTTAGAGACATTGCAGAAGACATTACGTATGGTTTCAGACCGTCCTGCGTCCAGACATAGGAGGTGATGACGTCATAATTTTGAAATAGAAGTTTTCCCTTATGAAGCCTATGTTCATTATTTTTGGCGGGCTTATTTTTTCACGTAGAAGATTGAAATTTTGCACAAACATTCAGTCCACCGAGTAGTATTTACCAGACTTTTTGTTCTGATGTCAGTGTTAAAACAGGGGGGAACCAGAGGGGCAAAAGATTTTAAAAAAGGGATATTTTTACCCCCCAAATTCCGTTTTTTTAGGATTTTCCCGCCTCCCATACATGATGGGGACATGTGAGTTATACCGTCTGAAAGGCAGTTCCATTCTGAAGAGAATGAGGGTAGAATCATTATTCTAGGGTAATTAGGGACGTCTCAGAGATTTTATGAAAAATATACTTCTATATAGGGAAAATGGGACATGGTCGGTATATATATATATTTGGCGGGCTTACTTTTGCACCTAGAAGATTGAAATTGTGCACAAACATTCAGCCTACCTAGTAATATTTATCAGATTTTTTCAGATCTCTCCACTAAAACAGGGGGGTTCAGAGGGGGAAAAAGGAAAAAAGGGATTTTTAGACAAAAAAATCCCGTTCTTCACGATTTTCCCGCCTCACATGCATGATGGAGACACGCGAGTCATACCGTCTGAAAGGCAGTTCCATTCTGAATATAATGACGGTCGATTTATTATTCTAGGGTAATTAGGGACGTCTCAGTGATTTTTTTTTTTCAAAATATACTTCTGTATAGGGTAACATGGGGAAATTTCTGAATTTGTTTTTTCTGGTGGGCTTATTTTTGCACCTAGAAGATTGAAATTGTGCACAAACATTCAGCCTACCTAGTAATATTTATCAGATTTTTTTCAGATCTCTCCACTAAAACAGGGGGGTTCAGAGGGGGAAAAAGGAAAAAAGGGATTTTTAGACAAAAAATCCCGTTCTTCACGATTTTCCCGCCTCACATGCATGATGGAGACACGCGAGTCATACCGTCTGAAAGGCAGTTCCATTCTGAATATAATGACGGTCGATTTATTATTCTAGGGTAATTAGGGACGTCTCAGTGATTTTTTTTTCAAAATATACTTCTGTATAGGGTAACATGGGGAAATTTCTGAATTTGTTTTTTCTGGTGGGCTTATTTTTGCACCTAGAAGATTGAAATTGTGCACAAACATTCAGCCTACCTAGTAATATTTATCAGATTTTTTTCAGATCTCTCCACTAAAACAGGGGGGTTCAGAGGGGGAAAAAGGAAAAAAGGGATTTTTAGACAAAAAATCCCGTTCTTCACGATTTTCCCGCCTCACATGCATGATGGAGACACGCGAGTCATACCGTCTGAAAGGCAGTTCCATTCTGAATATAATGACGGTCGATTTATTATTCTAGGGTAATTAGGGACGTCTCAGTGATTTTTTTTCAAAATATACTTCTGTATAGGGTAACATGGGGAAATTTCTGAATTTGTTTTTTCTGGCGGGCTTATTTTTGCACATAGAAGATTGAAATTGTGCACAAACATTCAGTCCACCGAGTAGTATTTAACAGATTTTTTTCAGATCTCTGCGTTAAAACAGGGGGTCCAGAGGAGCTAAAAGTTGAAAAAGGGAAATTTAGACCAAAATCCCTTTTTTTGGAATTTCCCGCCTTAGATGCATGATGGAGACATGTGAATGGTACCGCCTGAAAGGCAGTTCTATTCAGAAGTTAATATGGGCGACACATGACCCTAGATTAATTAGGGATGTCTCAGGAATTTTTTATCTGAGATCATAGTGTTTTGTGGTAATTTGGGGCATTGTGGGAATTTTTGATAAAATTTCTCCCGCCCTTACTATTTAAGATAGAAACTTGAAATTTGGCACACACATTCAGTATACCAAGTACTATTTCTCAGATTTTTTTTAGATGGCTACGTTCACACAGGGGGGTCCAGGGGGGGGGAAAGTTTGACAAAAAAAAATCCCTCCGAAATTTTCACTTTTGGCATTTTTCCCGCTTCTGGTATATCATATGAGCATGCAAGTGGTACCATTTGAAAACCAGCTCTATTTTGAAGAGAATGAGGTATGAACCATGATCCTAGCATAAAAAGTGACGATGCAGTAGCTGCTTGACTGAAAGTCTAAAAAATAGCCCAAAAACAGAAGATCCCAAAGGGAAGGAGGAAGTAGTTGTTATAATATTCAACTTTTCCTTATTTGTTAAGAAAACATGTTCGAAATGTAAGATTTGACTGAAGTTCAAGGTGCAACAATCGTTATATAAACCCTTACACACACACACATACACACACACACACATATATATATATATATATATATATATATATATATATATATATATATATATAATTACACTTTTTATTGAAATATGTATAATTACATATATTTTAAATTAACATGTTCTTCCTGTGCGAAGAACAGGCATTTCAGCTAGTTAATAGATACATTGTTAGATACATTAACACTTCATATTAACTTGTGAGAGCGGAACTCCTTGAGCTTACAGGCCATTCAATTTACAACATTCAGCAATGTACACACTAGACTTGACCGGGCTTCCAGATATCCTTATGAATGGGTTGTTGATTATTTGATTATCGAAGATATGGTTATCGGTGATTGGTGGTTGAACTTTTAAGAGTCGGTGATTTCACTGTCGAAGTTTCGTTTATATATGGTTTGTCTGTCAATCAATTGGTTCTTGATGATTTGGTCGTCGATGATTTAGATGTCGATGAATGCATTGCAATGATTTGGTTGTCGATGAGTTGGCTGTCGAGGCCTAGACAGTCGATTATTTGGGTATCACTGTTCTAGTTGTCGATGAAATGTGTTGCTGATCTTAAGTGCCGCCGACGGTATTCAATTATGTTGTCGATGAATTGACATGCAACTGTTTGGTATATATTTTCGTAGCAATGTTGACATATTACATGTTCAGTTACCGTTTTCGTTCCTCAGGTGGGAGACCTATATATTATTTTCGGAGTTCACAATCGTGGTTTGCGTTCTATGTTAAACTGAGGATATATGCACGATATGTGTAGTGTGAATACTGAAACGAACACCTAATCTCCGATCAAGAGGGGACTGTTTCCACACTGCACAAACTTGAAAAAAAAATAATTATGCAATAAACAGACATTTAATGGAATAAGATGCATAAATCACGTAAAGTAACACTTTGTTATATATATATATATATATATATATATATATATATATATATATATATATATATATATATATATATATATATATATATATATATATATATATATATATATATATATATATATATATATATATATATATATATATATAAACGTTGGGAAAAAAGTCACTACATTGTGACAATTTCTCAGCCAACATTGCCATCCTAGGAGTGCTAATATAGTGTGATCGATGGTAATGCAATTACTAGGTTTAAAGAAACAACAACTAAAATGCGCACGAAACAATAATAATTAACCATGTACTTACCGTAACTTTACATAACTCATTCAGATGTGTCTAATTAATTTAAGAGTGTTTTTGTGACATCATGGCTATAATACTTACTATACATTAGAGTTGAACTTTATGACCATTCAAAAATACGTACAAAATTGTTCTGCTTACCAAGAAACCAAAGGATTTTGAAGAAGTAAAGTTTAAGTGAGAGCAGCAAGTTTTATATCCTCTTTATAGCCAACAAACTTGGAACATTTCAGTGATGTTCATTGTATGCGTCTACAACAAGTAGTGAAATGTGTGACACGTAATTTCGTTTAGAGTAGACAAGCGATTAAGTATAAATTTGACTCATGATGTAAATTTACACACACACACACACACACACACACACACACACACACACACACTGGTAATGGAATAGTCATTCCAGTAAGGTTTAACATAAGTAAGCACAAATTATATTTCTTTTGTTTTTATTTTTCACAAATGACTGTAAGCGAATAATCACCCCCTTGCAAACATTCTAAGACAGCGATCAAGTTCATAATTATTTATCCCTAGCAGTCTGTTGCTGAAATGAACATATCAATCAACTAACATTCCATAACTTTGAAATAAAAGTTATTGTGGGTAGGGGTATATTTCATAAGAGTTGTCAATTCGCTTTCCTCACTTTCACATTACAGTTTATAGAAACAAACAAAACGATAGATTTGAGAAATGCATGGTTTGATACAAAATTAACTGACCATTTATTTCAATACAATTTAGAGGGTAGAAATTTGAATGCCCTACCATTGTGGCTTCATATACTACGCACCAAAGTTACCCTGTAAGAAAATACATGGAAATATTACTAGTTGATATATAGTTTTGTGATACAATTTCTGTATTTTTAATGCCTCATTGTACTTGCATTTGAGTTTGAGTTTATTGATAGTAGTGACCACATCCTAAGCCATAATTGGTCACGAATATACTAACAATGCACAATGGAGGATTACATCATAGTACAAAATAAAACAAAGTAAACACATTAAAGTAATAGAACTTCAAAATAATTTAAACAGGTACAATATTATATGCCACTCATAGACTTTACATATAAATAGTCAACGCTTTGATTGAAAAGAAATCAGCATTACCTTCTTTCACATATCCCTTACCTAAATTGAAAACTATGATCTAATATATATCAAAAGTAAGATATAATAAACACTAGTGTAATTAAATAAATATTTCATACGAATAAACATAACAAAAAACATAATTGATTAAAACTAAACATACCTCAAACGAAAGTGTTGGAATTTCATAGACAATATACTAGATAGTACAACGGTAAATTTATATATTTAATTGACAATGCATTATAAATGTTGTTTTTTAAGTAAAGCAAAATTTGTATTAAATATGTCAATTCTTAGAGATTTCTTTTGTTTATATTTTCTACGCTATTAAATAGTGGAGTACCAATTAATTTGTCATTGCACAAGCTATATCGATAGTCTCTAGGATTGTGAGAAGGAACTCTAATAAACAGGTGTTCAATTAGGTTCACCCTAATATAATAATAATAATAATAATAATAATAATAATAATAATAATAATAATAATAATAATAATAATAATAATAATAATAATGATAATGATAATATAGTGGTTAGCAGCTCTCTTTCTCTCCTTCTCTGTCTTCTTTTATCTCTCTATTGTATAACATAGAATAATACTGTACTAATAAGTTATTCCCATCCCGGTTGAAGAAACAGACTTGCTCCCTGAAACTCAACCAAGTGCATCCGTACACTCCCGGTTTAGTCACTAACATTTCCATTAACCAATATTTATAATTACAATTCAGATTCGGTAGAGCAGCGTTTCCCAACCTTTTTCAACTTGCGGCACACTACGAGTGTAACTTGAATTCTCGCGGCACACTCATAGATATTATTATTATTATTATTATTATTATTATTATTATTATTATTATTATTATTATTATTATTATTATTATTATTATTAGCAAATATAAAATATTATGGTAATTTTTTTCCTGTGGTTACTGATCTCCTCCTCACAGAGATGAAAGCTCGATTACTGGTTTTCCCCTATGCTAATTCATTGTGCTTATTTTTTATTCTAATTTTAAAATAGAAAACTTCTGTACAACTCAGATTTTTAAAAATGCGCTTTCTTTTTCGAAAACTATCCAACCTTTCACTAAGAATGAAGATCACTAAAAAACGAACGAACAAACAAATGTCTTGCACTTTTAACTTTGCTGTTTTAACCAAAACCGTTGCATATTATTGCAATCACACAGCTTGCGATGCGTCGAAGTCAAAACACAGTTGTTGAACAAAGTGTTGTTCTGTCATTCACGTGCGAAAGAGTGTTCTACGAACGTTCACTTGACGCTTACCGTACAAGTGCTTCCATTTCTCGGTGTTAGTATGACTCTCAATTGAAGCGTAACATAGCAGCTAAACGTGGAAATGTGTACGAGCCGAAATACTATCTGCTACACAGTAATAGAGGAAGAATAATATATTACAATTACAGTATTTTTTTCCATGGTAGAAATTAATAGTAAAGTGAAATACAAAAATGCACATTTTTTTCCTATGTCTTGCAATTTGGTTGCTATAGAATTAATAATTTTGTCTCGATTTCCTTGCGGCACACCAGCGGTTCATTCGCGGCACACCAGTGTGCCGCGGCACACCGGTTGGGAAACGCTGCGGTAGAGAGAAGTAGGACCAAAGCAAAAGGGAATTACCGCTTATGTTCAGTTATTTAAAAAAAATAAATAAACATATGCAAAATAAGCACCTTGCTACTAGGTTGTTTGCAGAACATATAAACAATTAGGAGACTTAATGAGTAAAATAAATCCTTTAAAGAAGATCAGAAATATAAATGTTCCAAAATAGTAGCTGAAGTAACAAGTTAGAGATAGTTTAGTACTATTTCAGGATACATACATAGAACTGTGAACTGAAGTTAATGCATAATTTAAAAAAAAAGGATCTTCAAGGTTTACTTACAAAAGAAAACCAAATTAATTAGCTGTATTTTTACATTTAAGCAACGATAGAGAGAAAAATCTATGCTGATCGTGGAAAAAAAATCCAATATTTCAACGGATTTTCACGTTTCATAGTCAATGCATGACTTTTCGCAGTCTTTTAGTTATTTCGTTCCTATGTATAACTACCTAGATAGATTACCGTTCAACGTATTGCATCTCTAAAGAGGTTTTGTAAATTTCCTTTCTAACGCCAAAATAAGGATTGGTTACTTAAAGTTGAACATTAAGAAGACTGATTTATTTTCAGAAATGGCTCTACTATTTGCTTCACTTCCGCAAATCAGATTTCACTATTAATCCTATATTAATGTATAAGCTGTTCTTCTGAAGAAAAAAAAAAAAACACATAAGAAGTGGTAGTTTACTCTTGGGATGATTTTTTCAGGTTATTTTCTAAATAATAATAATAATAATAATAATAATAATAATAATAATAATAATAATAATAATAATAATAATAATAATAATAATAATAAACTCAGCAACTTTGCTCTTATTTTATAAATAAATGTTTAAGTAAAATTCCTACAAAATGGAGCAAATCAATTCATTAAAATCACTCACAAGGAGTAGCTTACCCAAAGCACAAAGTGATTCAATTTAATAAGTGAGAACGAGTCAGTTTAGTGTGGTGGTTCATATCTTTTATTTTCACTTAATCATTGTTTTCAATTATTGATATTGGAGACCAAAACACTAAATATTATACTCTAAGGTTGAAATATGTTAGTAGTAGTTAAGGCCTTTTCATTTTTATTTATTAACTTATTTATTTATTATTTGTCTTACAGCACAATTATCAACACCGTACGTAGTGTGCCATTATTGGCAGGTCAGGTGCCGCAACTTAGAAACTTCGATGTTCCACGGTCTTCAACTAGCCTTCGTCTTTACACACATTATTCTGTTTTAATATCGTTCATCAATTGCTACCTATTTTCTACCTCTATTTGTTTTTCTTGCCACCATACCGTCCAGCACGTCCCTCATGATTCCGTTTTAACCTATGCCCCAAAGAGTTTGTCTTCCTCTCTCATATAATATTTAAAATTGCTCTTTTCTCCACCAACATCTCTGATACCCTCATATTCGTTTTCCACTCGATACAGTTAATTCTCTCCGTTTTTCTCAGCATTCACATTTCCAAAGCTTTCTGGCTAAATTCCTGTTCCATACAGTACAATACTCCACAATAAGCGCTTTATGAGTCGTTTTTCCAATTCTTTATTCAATGTTTTCACTATTCGCCTAGAAGGTCAATCAGTGAAAAAAAGAATATGGTCAAGGCAATCATGTTTTTCAAAATAAAAACAGTTTAGTACTTATCTGGTGATTTAATTGTCTTAATGACTTCAATACTGGATAAACACAACAAAATACTGACACTTCAAATAAAACAACAACATGCCAATAACTTCACGTAGCTGACCGGAGATGTTTTTACGTCCGCACGCTCGGTAGTCTCATTGACTAATAATCGTTCACCAGCGCTCGCGCGTAGAACAAAACAATTAGCGGTGGTTCACTACACAAAATTGCTACAAAAAACATCTTTCATATTTTCTGCAAATTACAAACGATTTGGAAACAACTGTCAAAACTTGGCGTCCGAACGTGGGACCGGATATGCTCACATTTGCAATATTGATCATGTCCGAGAAATATGGCATGCATAAGAGTTAAAAAGAGGTAAACTATCTTATGCTAGTAAATCAACTCTGGTAGACATCACATTATGAACTACGAAAGAGACAATATATTATGACCGTTATACAAAGAACTAATATATAAAATGTGTCAATAAACTTTGTATTAAAATTCAAGAAAACAAATGCAAATGTTATATAGTTCCTTTATATAAAAACTTCTTTTAAGTTGGGACGACACGATATAATTATTATTCACGTAGTTTATTATAAAGATATTTGCACAAATATATGATAATATAACAATTCTTCAATCAAGATAATATAGTAACGTAGCTATATTGAATATCTAATGGAAGTAATATTGAACTCGATGTTTCTGTATTATTTTAGCACACACTTCATCACTCACCTATCTTCATACCGACTTCAACCATTGATGTCTAGTTTATGCAGTTGTATTTCATCGTTTCAAGTTGTCAACGTTACATAACCCAACATATCTTCATGTTTTTGGATCTACCAGTTCTACTATATTTCTTTGATTTTATTGATACAGAATAATGGTCCTTTATGTAAACTGCAAAACTTTTCTACCTTATTTTCAATTGCACTGCTCAAATTATGTTGTTTCTGGAATACGAGGGCATGTTCTTCAATCAAGTGTCGCTGAACCTGTTTCTCATTATATTTTGTGTTAATTTTACCGGCTATCTGTACTTGTTTTAAGTGAGCCATGGTTAATTTATCATTCCAATTCGAATCATTCGTTGCATCTTCAGAATCCATTTTCAGCTCTTTAGCAATAGAGTTAGATGGTTTCAAAAAAAGACACACCAAATAGCCAACGCTTACACTTTCTTTCGTACAGCTTGCCAACAACATCAATGCCGCTATATAAATTACTATCAATTATCATAACAGAATTATTTTCCTCACCTGTGCCTGAATCAATTTTGTTATCATCATGCACTGTTCATGCCACAACTCTTACGGGCTTGGAAGCATAAGAAGTGGTGGACATATCCTTGGAACAGGCGAATAGGCTTTAATGTTTATCCCTTCGTATTTTTGGTTTCTGTTAGTTCCTGCGGATCGTACCTGACAAGTTAGTAATATGTTCTCAATCTTCTTCAGTAGTTGTCTCATGTCCACTTTCATGTAGATCATCTTCTGCGTCACCAAAAATCATTAGGAGTTAGTTCTTCATCATTCTCAACAGAACCAAAGAGGTTCGTTATTATCTTATTTTGCACAACACTGTCCAATTTATGTCTTCCCCGTTACTGATTATGTTTTAAGTTTACCAAAATAATATTGGCCTATGTAACTAAATTTAATATTAAACACACTTTTTTAAACCATTGATTGAAAACTTGGCAAAAGTTGTATTAAGGGAATATACGGGCGGGGTGGATTTCACCTCAACCAATGTTTTATGATCCACACACCGCGACCACTTAACGAAAACTGACTGAGTTATGGGTGAATACAATCAGGATTTTCAGCCAGAGAGGTACCTATAAGCAGAGAGGGCTACAATCGTTTTTTTAGCAAAAAAATGAAATGCTTTTGGGTGCATTTTACCTCAGCGTGTGTGTTTAAAGCTTAATTTTCTTTTCAGATTCCACAACAAACGTCATATCATCTCTAAACCGCATACACTTAATCATTATACCTCTTACCGAAATGTAATCTTCATTACGTAGACTCTTTTTCATTATCTCTTCTAAAGTAATGTTAGCGAGAAACTGCATTCCAGGGGAATTCCCTTTCAAATTAGTCGCACTTTCCTCTGTCATTTCCTTCCCCATTCTAACACTTACTTGTTGGTTCTTATATAAGTTTCTTATGAGTTTTTGATCTTTCCATTTCAACCCAACCTTCTTGATAACGCCCAATAACAATTTCCAACTCACGCGTTCAAAAATCTTTTCTAGTTCATTGACTACAACAAACACTTTTTTTAATAAACCTTTCTATGATTGCCCTTAATAATCAAATACCATCTCTTGTGCCCTTACCTTTCCTGAACCCACACTGCTACTCCTTATTTTTTTTATTTATTAGTCCATGCAACCTTCTGTTCACTATTCGAAGCAAATTTTTTGCTGCATGCAATATGAAACTAATATTTATGTAATCCTCGCGTATCTTTGAGTTCAATTCCTTACCCATCGGTATATGATCGTCTTCAGGAACTTTTTGACCACTCTTCTGTTACATATATTTAATTGCAGAGGCGAAACAATTATTTCTTATCTTGTCTCTAATATCCTTAGTGAATTCGATTTTTACATTATCTGCCGCAGTTTTTTTTCCCATTCTTGCACATATCAGATTCTTACATATATCCAACCCTCTCTAATTCTTCTATGTTCTCGCATTTGCTTTTATTTTCCTTGTTTTTTTGTAAAACTCTTCCTTTGCTCTGTATGTTTCTCTTTGTAACTACTGTAGCTCTTTAACTTCCTGTACTCTTTGTTCCCTCATCCGTGTCGAATTGTATCCACGCCCTCATTTCCCTCATTTTCTGCAACAGTAGTTCTGTAATCCATAGTTTCTTAGATGTTATGTGTTCCCGGTTGAATACTACCTCTTCTGCACGTTGTTGTATGCAAAGTTTAATATGCTCCCACCGTCTGTTACCACTTGCACCTATCCTTTACTTGTTTGATTGTTTTTCTATTTCTTTTTTTCAGCGAAAAAAAATGTATTTTCTCGTTTTTTTCAACTTTTCAGTATTCGACTTCTTGTTACCTTCTTTTCTTCTGCCTACAGTTTTCAGTTGACTAATCACTTCGGCCAGCTCAAGGTTATGACAAAAAAAAAAAAAGTTTCTCTGGGAAGGATTTTCGCGTTCTTCCAGCTATTCTGATTCTTATCCCTGAATCATAACAGAGTCTATCTGATATCTTCGGCCGTCTATTAAGGATTTCCTTGTATATCTTCTTCTCTTATGCTAAATTAACCAAGTGCTCCCAATTACTAGTGTATTTTGTCTACAAAAAATAGCCCAATTTCTAGTAAAGTCGCCTTTCGTATAAAAAATATCAAGTTTAATGCGTAGTAGATGTTTCTATCTGCTGCGTAAAGTATAATCAAATAGTGCATATAACATGAATTTTTCGTGCACTATGGCATCGATGAATAACACTGCACCGTCTATCGTGAAACAGATGTTAAGGTGAATTCTATAATTTTAAATTAAATATTACCACTACTGATTCTCGCATCTGATATGATTTTACATCCTGGTTTTAAATAATCGTATTTTAATGAATCTCTATCACAAAATGTGATTTTTTCTTACAGAAACTTGTTTCCAGGTGAGTTGAAAAGAGTATTTGGAGAGTACTGGTTAAAATGAATTTCATGAAATATATTCCGAAAACCGAAAGGTATAAAATATCATCCCTTAAAGAGCAAAAGAAAAAAATAAATATTGATTTTCCTTTTCTTTTTTATTTCCTTTTTCCCTCTCATTGGCGTACTTATGCTGGCTCACGTCCCAACAAATCACGTTAATCTTGAAACCAAAAGTGTGGTAATGGCTGTGAGAGCATTTCGAACTAAGGCAAAAGAGAGAAAGTGAGTTTACTTAGAAATTACATTTATACAATTTACCAGGATACTGCAGAATGTTCCAATTTTGCTTGCGTCGCTGAATGTGGACCAAAACGGAAACGGATGTGCTGAGAATTATTACGGAACTTTATGTATCAGGAACATAAATACAAGAAAATTACTTTTGTGTTGTTTTATTTTAATATACTAGCAGATACTATCTGTCTTCCTTGTTTCTCCATTTTGTACGTAACACAAATACACACACACACTGATCGACACACTCATCACAGCTATATTTCAAATTAATTCTTAAGATCATGCTATATTACACAAAATACTTGGATGCAACATATGTTTTTGAAGAGAAAATTAATATTCGATCTATTTTGTTGTCGGGACATTTTAATTCCATCCCTCATGCGAATGTACTATATTTGTAATTTGAAGTTGTTGAACGTGCATTAAGTGCATATGTGATATTTCAATTAGTTCAATTAAGATATCGATTATATCAATCCATATTCCAGAAGTAGTTTTATTAATTTCACACCGTCACAGTATATCCTAAACTAATGTCAATATGTTTTAAGAAATAGGTATTTATCTCTGGTGTGTCAGTTCGATTTTAGTTCACCCAAACTTGGTGGTGGGCCAGAACTATCACATATAGAGTTATGCTCTACTAATTATGTAATGTTTATTAATTATAATTGTTGTGATTTTCTTAAGTCTGTTAGTCATAGTAATGTATATCTATCCACACACACGCACACACACAAAAATGAGTTATTCTAATACGTTCTAAGAATTCATTTTGACAATATTATTTTAACAGATTAAATTACAGGCAAACAATAATAAGAAAATGCATTAATTACATCGGAAAAATAACAATCGATGAGTTTCATCATTAAAACGATGTTTTCCTTTTTAAGTTGATATAAATGCATTTTAGCTGCTGTTATTTGCGTACGGAATATTTGACGAATTTAATACAGAGGTATTATCATTAGCTTTACACTAAGTGTTGACATCTAAACACCAAAATGTAACTATCGTTTTACGATTTGTGTATACAAATATGATAACGTACTGGTGAAAACATTTTAAATATTGATGTAATAAAAGTGCTCTCTAGGATCATATTTCATTTTAATAAAACTTTTCTTTTTCATTTTTTTAAATACACTTCAGTAGTAGTTTTTCAACTCAAAATATAAACATTTTAACATAATACTAGCATAATTTTAGGTTTAGTGTCATTATATTTGAGTATGTATTTTCTTTATTTCATAAGTTCATGTTCAAAATAAATTAAATCTGTCAAAATCTTCCAAGAATTGTTATTGCTGAAAATTTTATTTGTAGGTAATTTATGATTGTATATTGCTACAAAAATAATAAATAATAAGGATGGAGGTTTGTAGCTATGGGTTGCCAGTGCGACTTAGCCCCCTTGCGACTATCTTAATCCCCCTATAGAGCTTTCAGTTACTTGTTGGTACGTATGCATATATGAATATAAGGTGAATCCATGTCAGTCTCCAAAAATAAATATCTCGGTTCTTTCCCTCTAAGCATTCTGGCTACGGACTTGTAATTATGTTGCAGTCCATTTTATTTCACGCCATTTTGGAAATTACAAGTTGCTTAGAAAACAAATATATAGTTTTGAAGTGTCTTGTGCTTATGAATTTCTCAGAAATATGAAATATTTATTTGATATGGAAACATTTATTTTCTTGTATTTTCTACTGAATCATAATAGAATAAGACAAACGTTTTCGAACTCTGTCGTGGTTATATGGCTAGCGTACTTTCCTTGGCGCGGAGACCCGGGTTTGATTCCAGGTAGGAGCTCTTGTGATTCGAATTCCAAGTTAAGCTGTAGGTTCACATCTCAAATTCTTCGATATTAAGCGGCATGCAAAACTCCAATTCAGCCGAGAAAAAAATATTTAAACTTTAATACAGATATTAGTATAGTACTATAAATAGGGAGGCTTGCCTATGGTTGAAGATGCAGTGTTCTTGTTTTCTGTAAAAGACACCGTTTAAAATTTATTCTGATAGCTCATATAGTTTGGGTAGGAATTTAAGTTTTAGTCCAACGTTTCAAATTTTTGCTATTGAATGAGGAATTTAACAATTTAATATATTATTGTTTTGAAGAGGTTATCGAATTGAGATGCAAATATAATATTAAGTACGAAGCATGATGTGACAAGATAAAATTATTAATCTTTCAATTTTTATTTTTGAATAGTACTGACTATCGCTGTAACTGTGCTAAATCAGTAGGTACCTCGTAAAACACTGCGCAAATGCTCATTTATTCCATTGTTGTTAATGAATCGGATTCTTTTCTAAAGAAGCTTCGCACTTTTGTTTGTATGTCATGATTGCATTTTCTAGGAGGGAGGATCAAATGAAAACCTTAAAAGTGCAATAAATGTTTAAATGTAACAATGAAAAGGAAATCTTACATCTCATATTTCAACGTAGTCCCCTTGACGTTCAATTCAATATTCCACCGTTTCGGAAGTGCATGGATACCTCGGTGGAAGAATTCTTTTGATCGAGATTGTAGCTATTCGTGCATTTTCACCTCTTCATCCCTATTGAAATGTTTGCTGCCCATCGCTTCTTTGAGCGGTCCAAACAAATGAAAGTCGCTGGGGTCAAGGTCTGTTGAATAGGGTGGATGAATGAGACACTCAAATTTGATGTCATCAATAGTCTCAATGGTCAAACCGGCAGTATGCGGTCTGGCGTTGCCATGCTGTAGGAGTACTCCTGAGGACAAAAGCCCTCGCCGTTTACGCCTGATTGCAGAGCGAAGTTGATTTTTCAGCATGTTTGAATACGAGGCACTGGTTACTGTCACTCCTTTTTCCATTACTGTTCCAAAATTATTCCATTAGAATCCCAGATGAGAGTGAGCATGACCTTTCCTGCTGATGGTTGAGTGCGGACTTTTTTTTTCGGCGAAGAGCTATGCCGCCATTCCTTGCTCGCTTTCTTGGTTTCTGGTTGATGATAGTGAACCCAGGTTTCATCGCCTGTAGCAATCCTATCCAGAAATGCATCACTCTCAGCGCTGAAAGGACACAAAAGTTCTTCACAGGCGTCGACGCGACGAACTTTCAATTCAGTAGTCCCTTATTGAAATGCAGAACATTATGCACAATGTGTTGAGCTGAACCAAATTGAGCTAATCTTCATTGTTGTTGCGATTTCTTTCAGGGTAGTACGCCTGTTGTCCTTGACAAGCTGTTCCTCTAGCGCAATGCTGTCGTCGGTCACTACGCAGTGAGCCTGTCTCGGTCGAGGAGTATCCTCTCCACAGATGTTACGCCACTTTTAAACTTCCTACACCACTCATATACTTGCTGCAGGGACAAACACGAATCACAATACTTTGCTGCCATCCTGCGATGAATTTCAATTGGTTTCACACCTTCACTACTGAAAAACCGGATCAGTGAACGCTGTTCTAATACGGTGCATGTGGACAATGGTGCGGTCACATTGAAACTGCGCCTGTGCTGGCGCTTGTTTGACTAGACCTTTCTGCCACCTACTGAAAAAAGAGAATACTGATAAAACAATATTGCCAACTTTCAAAGCAATAGCACAACATTTGAAATTTATAATAAACTTTTAAGGTTTTTATTTGATCCTCCCTCGTATACATTAAAATGCCAATTTTATATGTTTGTCTCCAGAGAAAAGTTTGTATGTTTGTCTCCAATCCTTTCAACAATTATATCTCGAAAACCACAGGTGCTGAAACGTGTCGTTTTCACTGGTCGATTTCAAATTTTATGTATATTACCCAGTTTTATTTGAATATTAAAACTGCATGGCTGTTATTTATTACTACTTTTTAGAGGTACACAGGTAGTGTTGATCTTTTTAAAGTAAAGAATCATATCCTATGATTTATACATAACAACACCACATAGATGTATCTAGGGGTTGTATATCTATCATACATGTTTCATGGCAAAATGGTAATGAAAAATGAAGGATACCCATTTCTCCAGGCTAGGATAAATCTTTAGTGTTTGGAGTGTTTGTCCAACGAACACCATCTATAAGTTACATTATAATTAATTGTGTGTGTAATCTATGTGCTTATTACGTACTGCAGGCAAGAAGAAAGAAAACTCTGATCATACCTGAATTAGAAATTTCAACCTGAAGTAGGCTCAAATCTTGCAAACGATGTGAAATATTGAAAAAAAAAATAATCGGAAAAATCTCCCCTTTATGATACTCCTTGCCGATTTTTATCAAGACGTTCTTCACTTCTGTCTGCAAAGGGACATGTACAAATGTTGTGAGGAATGACAAGAACATTTATACTCATATATGAATGATGCGCTGTGTAGAGAGCGCATTCTCAGCTAGTATATGTATAAAAAAAATATAGTCAAACATATAATTTTCTCTTTGTACAAAACTCATTTTAGGATATGTTTGTTTATAGTTTATTGATATTACTATTTGCTAAGCTTATGTCAATTTTTTCTGAATTTTAGTTAATTGTTTTAAGACAAGGAATAATGCCGGAAATGTAAGAAGTGACCCCCATAGTACGATATTAACCCTTTCACTGTGGAAGGCGACGGAAAAAAATTTCCCTAACCTGTGAATGTCGATTATAGTCGACGTGTTAAAATTTGTCTGTATCTTGGTTTTGTCGATTGTAGTCGCCAAAGGTTTTCTGTGTGATTTCTATTGTTTATCGAAAACAATAGAACACACACAAAAATGAACGGTACAACTTTGGCGACTACTCTCGACAAAGCCAAGATACGGACGAACAAATTTTAACACGTCGACTATAGTTGACATTCGCATGTTAAGGAAATTTGGTTCTGTCGACAAAAGTCGACTTCCTCTGTGAAAGGGTTAAACGAACAAGCACATGTTTCCGAACTTCTTTTTAGTCCTGAAATTTAGGTGTGAAGTTTATGACATCAAAATTGATGGGTACCCACAGTTATACACTATAAGAAAAAGGTCTTGAAAGCTTCTTGCAATAGTAGTTTGCACATACTACCTGGCTCACTTCCTATATTTTTGCTCTTCCCCACTGACTTTCAATTATTTACTACAGTATAACTAAAGAAAAAAATGAGGATGAGCTTTCATAGGTCTGTGTGCCAGCAGATGCGTGAGTGTGCTCAAGATCTCCATGTTAACGATAATTTCAGTAGCAACTAGAAATGTATTTAATGAGATCTGTAATTGTAACAACTATTTTTTCTCTCTCTCTGCGTGTGTGTGTGTAAGAGAGGGAGAGAGAGAGAGAGAGAGAGAGAGAGAGAGAGAGGGAGAGAGAGAGAGTCGACAAATAAATAATTTGAATATGTGTATTCGTACCAGTCGGGCTTATTTCTTCATCTCAGGTAGAAGTACTTTGAATTCATCTGTGGAATTTGCTGGTGGACGTTCGAAAATAACACTGCTGAGTTAAATGCATACTTTCCCCCCTAAATGATGCTCATCGTGGCTTTGGAACAAAGAATACCTTAGGAAAAAGTAAAATCTTCCCAGAATAAACATTTATTATCACTAATCTATTTACTTTCATCGAAACTATAATAGGAGTGAAAAATCCTCACTAGGCTTATATATAAAACTACACGAACATACATAAAATGAACGGACACCTCCGTTTGACATGAAAGTTTCAAATTTGGCATGATTGTAGCTTTTTGGGACTGACCTTCAGGAATATTTCCAAAAGTGAATGTTTTTAATTTTTAGGGGTCTAAAGGCAACATGAAGAAATTCCCCATGTTACTTAAATGGGCCTTTTCTGGACATATAATCTCATATTATAAGTACTTTAAATTGAAATAACAACTTGAAATTTGGTATGTTGGCACGCTTTCATTAGCATTAACTATGTAAATCGCTAAAAAATAACTTCCAACTTTAGAATGGTTTTATGGGAAACTGAAAACTCTTTCCCATGTTATTTATATGGGACATTTTCTACACCCCAAAATGTTTAGACACTTCCGGCAGGATCAGAACGATGAAATTTGGCATGATTCTAGCCTTCCGGTACTAACTCACAGGAAAATTGCCAAAAGTGATTTTTTTAGTTTTTTTTTTTTTTAAGGAGTCTGAAGGGGGATGATCCCATGTCATTTAAATAAGCCTTTTTTAAATACAAAATGTTATCTTTTAGATAGTTGAAATACGAACATAAACTTGAAATTCCGAAAAATTGCGGGTTTAAGGAGTACGAGGCCTTAGGCTGAGCAAGCGCGGGGTCTGGAGCTAGTCATCTAGTATGGAAGTATCATCATAATATAAACCATATTTATGTCATATATGGAAATCCTCATAAAACACATATAAATCATGGCTCTAATGTTTTAACATGCATAGCAAGTTATAGCAATTCAAGTCGTAATTTATTACTGCTAAGACGTATTTTCTACACTTTTTTCAATCTATTTTCTTTCATTTAACAGTCACTACATCTTGTTCGATGCGTAACTTGTGCTAGTAAACACAAATAACTGTTCCGTTTTAAAGCATTATATTTATTTCTCAAATGAAATTCATTTTCTGAATTACTTTTTAATGAATCGATTCTTAAATTGCTGATGGGATATCTCAAATCAATTTTCAAGCTAAAGGAGATCTCTCGGGTTTATTATTTAGCATTATCTTCGCTCATACTGAAATCTTTGTTTGATATCCTGTGGGAGTGCATCATCATCTTCATCATCGGCATTATGATATTATTGACAGGTCTCCTTCCACAACAGGAAAGCTTCCATGATCCACGCTCTTCATCCAATCTCTTCGTTTTCACGTTCGAAATTTTCTGTTTTGATATCGCTCATCAATTGTACCCTCCTTCTCCCTCTCCCTCTCTTTTCTGCAGCAATAAACTCTAGTGATACAGTTCCTTCTTACGCCTGCTTCAGTAAGTTTCTCCTTTTCTTTCCAATAATGTATTAAAGAGTTATTTCCTCCACCACCAACTCAAACATCTTATCACTCTTGATCAACTCGACCCAGCTAATTCTCTCCATTCTTCTCCACACCCACAATTCGAAAGCTTTCAGTTATTTTTCATCATTTTTCCATGTTTCTGCTCCATGCACTACAATAGCCCACACGAATCATTTTGATTTTTTTTTCTCAAATATTTGTCAATGTCACATACAATGAACTAGTCCCAGAAGTGACAGACCTATTAGCGACAGGAACTGTTATCTGTCCTATGAACGACCGATTCATTTACACTGAGATGAATGATTCCGTCTCGTAAAATATGTTTGCCTCTGGCGTTATTAGCGCCCGAACAACCATGGTATGAAATATGTACGTGCCAGTGATACTGTTTGTCAAATATATATTTTCCTCTACTGTGAGTGCAAATAAAACTTATTTTAATTTTGAGTTAGATTTGACATAAAACATGTCAAATAACTTGAGACAACAGGGATATTGCCATGAAAAGTATGTTCCTAAAGGTAAAACAATCCAAAAGGTAAACAAACTCTTTAAACAACCGTCCCCCTATTGTAAGCTACTAAAACATAAACTAATTGCTTAATTTGCCTTCCTCCCTTGTTTTGACTTATACATAAAATCTTGTCGTGAAGCAATCTGAAATAACCCCTTATAACTAGGCGAACAGTAAATTGCTACGAGAGATTTGTGACTTGTGTAATAATTTCTTCGAACACACCCTGTTTTTAGATTTCTTTGATATCCTCAAATGGTGAACAACTTTTTTCCATGGGCACCCGATGTGAAGGCAGGGGTCGCCCCCCTGGCTTACAAAAATGTATACGTAATATAGCAAAGCACGTATATTAAATACCAGATATACCAGACGTGATATAGCAACCATGGAGATGCCCCTCCCTAGAAAATTTTCTTCGGGCGCCCATACCTCTTTCTGATTTCTTTCTTACGCCATACACATATTCAAACTAAACTTATGTTCCGTATCATTTTAACATGACATTTTTAGTTATATTAGAATCATAGACAAAGGCGGAGCTACTCTAAATATTTAGTTAGTTTTCCCCATGATAGAGTCAATGTATTCATAGAAATTAATTCAAAAATATAATATTAGGAAAAACGTATAAAAGATTGTTAATATAATGAGAGTTTTCTCACGTATTAAATTTAGGTAGAGCGAAATTTTTCATAGTACATCTTGTTAGGTTCTAAATCACATTAGCATAAAACAAGCTAAAGAAGAGAGAACCTTATCTTCTTTCATTATCTTAGTATGAACGAATCGGTGACTCATAGGACAGTTAATAGATCGAATCGGTCGCTCATAGGACAGTTAACAGTTCCTGTCGCTAATAAGACTGTCGCAAGTGGGAAGACACCCATAAAATATCTTTTTTCTTCCTCCTAAGGGTTTATTTCACCATTCCTACCCTTGCATTTTCTTTCACATTCACACTTCATACCATCACTAATACAATAATATTACCCAGACAGAATATGCTAACTTAGAATTAACTATATAATCAATATTTGTTTAATAGCAAACTCATTTGAGCATGGTGTGCATTTGATTTAATGAAGTGCATTTTGAAATTCACATAATTCATTACTAAAATTACGCAAACATAGTATTATTTATTTCAAAGTTACTTATCAACGATTATAAGTATTTTTTTTTCGTAGCATTGCTTCACAAACTACTGATTTTCTTTAATAACACTTAAGAAATCAGTTGAAACTCTCAGTTAGAATTACTTAAAACATAAATGGAATATATGTATCATAACACCTGAGACGACGTCAACATTGTGCTTTCATTAGTAGACGTAAAAACATAACCATAAGAAAATAGAACTAAATATTTTTTTTTTAAAAAAAAAGAGAGAGAGAGACGAATTGTTCCTAAAATTTTGCAAACACCTCGAAAGTATTCAAACTACATTTCAAGAGTTTGTGATATTACTAACAAGGAACGGACATAAACTTGTCATCCGGACACCCGAATTAAACATAGCCCATTCGATAAACATAACAAAGATACGTTCATGCACAGAAAGAAAGGTGCCATGGACAACGGGGTAAGTCCCTGGGTGCCATTAGTCATGTTATTATAAGAAAACTTGTAGACTTGCAGTGAAATAGCTATTGTATCAACACTGTTCATTGAAAAGTAATGGTTTATAGATCGTTCTCTTCAGCACGAAACATGCTTTCCAGAGGTGCTATGTATTGGGGACCATAAGCACTTGAACAGGGAAAATTGGGAGAATATCGGAAAAATTCCCTCAAGAAATCCCGCCCTCCCATTAACTTTGGCCCCTCTGGAGTGGCGCTGGTAAAAACACAATCCAAATTTATCTCGAAAAATATTAATGGGAATAGGAAATGAGCATACCAAGTTTTGTCCAAATAGATGGAATTGAAATAAGATGAAAGGTTATATATCAATACGCTCTGCACATACAAAACCGAACCTATGACCTGACCTATGAAGAAAACAATATAAATATATATATATATATATATATATATATATATATATATATATATATATATATATATATATATATATATATATATATATATATATATATATAAACGCAGTACTATTTATCCTGATATCAAAAATTGTACCACGTTCTCTAGTAGAATGAGGCAAGCGTTCCAAATATCAAATGTGCTACAATTGTATTGGGATAAACCCACGTTATCCACCAACACGTTATACACCTATGCCCTTTCGTTCTCCATTCCGTTCTTATTGTGTCATATTGTATCTTCTCCCTTGTTTCAAGGATATATCTCCTACCTTTATAACTTGTAGTATTTTTCAAGGTTCTGCCGGTATGAGACTTACCAAGGGGAACGAGGGGGGATCCCTCTCTGAAGAATTGATGTTTCTCATAAGTTTTGAACTTCCCCGTGTTAAACATCTCGGATGTGCACTTTGTCCTCTCTTAAAATGTCATTTAATTCACACACTAACTCGTATTTGGTACGGTGTCGCTTCAGAGGACGCACAACTTCAAAACAGAGCTATTTTCAGACATTTTTGCGACTTATTCCCAAATTCCCACTCTACATGTCACGGAACAATATGCGTAGTAACTATTGAAACGCTTACTTCATTTTATAGAGAGTGTGGTACAAATATTGATAAAAGAAAAAATAGTACTGTGTTTATATATTTTTTTTATATTATTCTCTTTATAAGTCATGTCATACCGTCCGTATCGAGACAAAGGGGCGTATCTCGTTTGTTTATATTTTTTTTTTCAGGAGACAAGTTTAAAGATTTTTTTCATAATTTGGTCTATCGTGTTCTGTTAAAGTTTAATTTGATATTTTAAGTTGTATACCTGAAAAGAAGGAAATCAAATTAAATTTTTAAAAGAAGACGACAGAATAAATAATGAGGCAAGGTTTAAATTTGTCTCTTGGAATAGTCAAAGAAATGAGATTTATCATTTTGTCTCGAGAGGGTCGATAAGTTCAGTTTTGTACGTACAAAGCGTATTGGCATATAACCTTTCCTCTCATATCTGTTTCGCCTATAAAACCAAATTAGGTATACTCATTTCTTATCCCCTGTAGCATTTTTCGAGATTCATTTGGATTGCGTGCTTTAACCCGAGACCACTCCAGAGGGCCCAAAGTTGATGAGAGGGAGGGATTTATGGTGGCATTTTTCCTGACATTCTCCCAATTTCCCCTGATAAAGTAAGTTATGGATCCCAACACAGGACATAGCGACTCTGGAAAACTTGTTTCGTGCTGAAGAAAATGAATTATAGACAATGATTTTCGAATGAACAGTGTTGATGCAATAGCTTTTTCACTGCAAGCCTGCAATTTCCTTACACTAACAGGGTTAATGGTCCCCAGGGACTTACTCCGTTGCCCAAAGCACCTATTTTTTGTGCATATCTTTCTTATGTTTATCGAATGGACTAGGTTTGATTCAGGTATCCGGATGACACGTTCATGTCCGTTCCTTGTAAGCAGTAAATTATCATCATTATGATGAAATAACTGCAAGTTATTGAACTATTGCTTCAATATTCATAATTAGTTATATCAACTGAAGTCGCAGTCTTCATTTCTTTCAGATATGTATTACAAATTTAAATGATAATTACTCTATCCGAAGATCTTTTGCAGAAGGCCTTTAAAGAAAATGTGTTATTATGGCTAGATTTTTGATACATAGTGTACAAAGAAACAACTACAAGAACTGTTTTTGTTGTGTCCTATTTTTACCCTTGATCTGCAGAATGACATACAATTCAGTATCTATACTTTAAACAATAATAGCATAAACTAGGGAAAAATCAATTGTATAGTCGATATATACGCATTCCCTTTATATATATATATATACAGTATTCTAATTTTTCTTTATATTGTAGGATTCGGAACATTGCCATGCCGTGGAAAATCAGCGCCTGGGGCGAGAGTATACGACGGCGCCCCCGTATATGTGTGTGAAGTAGACAGAGCAGCCGTGAAGTGCCAACATGATCGGTGCGAAGCGCAAGAAAATTTTCAAAAATAAATCATGCTTTTCCTTGATTTTGATTACTTTTTTCTTTGCATTTTATATACGTGCATATGCATTTTCCTAACATGAGTAACATTAAAGGACCGCTTAGATTATTAGATTTAAAAAGAAAATACTACTGTTGATCTAAAATATTTCAGGTAATTCTCCCTCTTCTTTATTTCCTTCTTTCCTTTTCATTTTCCTCACGAATTTCGTGCCCCCTTACTTCTGCGCTCGGTGCCGTCGCACCGCTCGCTCTCCGCCCTGCGCGACACAGCACGGCACTGATTCGAAACGACAAAAGCATATGTACTTTGCCGATAGTCAGTGAAACACAGACACAATAAACTCACACTCTCAAACAAACCAGGGACAATATATTACACTTTTTCTAGGTATAATAGATAAAGATAAATATATAATAAGTGAATTAGGTTGGATACAACACATGGCGGCTGAAACCTACAACTCACATTTAGAGAATAAAACATTCTACCCCATCGTGTTATGATATTATTAACAAGTTTTAAGCTAATTAACAAAACATTTATTGATTATTTATCAATTATCAATTATAAAACATTAACAGGAGTTTTGCATTATATCAGTGTTTAACGTAAAGTTGTCTTTAATGAAAGAATTATTTACATAAAATGTAATTCATGGTTAATGTTTTACTGTGCAGCTACAAATTCCGAATTAAGTTCAGCTTTTATGCAATTTCAAAGTTTGACTGACATCATGAATGTCCTTATTTAAAACAAAACTAAAAAAAAATCAAAAGACAGTTACTCACAAATACATCATGAAAAAATGAAAACTATTCACTGGATATTCAGAAAAGAAAATCAATTGCTGGGCTCGAATGAACCACCCTAATTCAACCAGCATATATCATTTGAATCGGCTTCACTTTGCAGATTAACAAAAAAAAAAAAAAAAAGAAAGAAAAAATCACTTCTCCATAGTGTGTACAGACGATTTTTGTATTCCCTTCTCTCGCTTTATGACACGCTGACTGGAACTCTTTGCGTGATTAACAGTTTTTAACAGAGGAAATCCAATGTGTTTAACCAGAAACCATCGATAACATATTACAAATGACTGTTTGCAGTCAAATGAATAGGAAATCTAAACCATGCAACATATGTGTGACAATGTACAAACATGAATAATACTTTACATTTGCTTCACTTAATAATACTATTAACATATTAGTAAAAAAAAACCTTGAAACAGCTAGAATTTTGGAATAATAATAATAATAATAATAATAATAATAATAATAATAATAATAATAATAATAATAATAATAATAATAATAATAATAATGGATGAGTTAAATGTCAAAGAATATCCCCTACAATGTGGATATTTTCAAATATATGTGATCAATATTAATAGACCAAAACCATATTCACGAAAAAAAATCGATTAAAGCAGGAAATTAATGTTATTATTCAGAAGAATTGGTGGAATGAGAAAGTGGGAGTACCTCGAGAAAACACACGGCCACGATGTTGTCCACCATAAATTTACGTCGCCCGGGATCGAAACAAATACCTCACAAACCAGATCGCCCTACCATATGTTAATTCAGTTCAAAATATTTTGTCCTCCGAATTCTCTCCAGGAATTTGAAGCTTCAAGTATATAAAACGATAATCTTACCTGTTGTGCTGTATGGTTGCCAAACACGTTCGCTTACTCAGAGAGAAGAAAACAGATTGAAAGTATTTGAAAATAAAATCTTAATACTAATATTCGGACCCAAAAGGAAAGAGAATGGTCATGGTGAATGGCGGAACCTTCATAACGACGAACTGCACAATTTATACCGTTTACTAAACAATGGCTCAGAGATCATGTAGTCAGAATTGTAGAAAGTATGAATACTTTCAAATTGTTAACTGGAAGTTCATTCGGAAAACTGGAAAGCTAGGACGATTAGGAAAGCTAAGCGTTGATAAAAGGACAATATTAAAATGGATCTTGCAGAAATAGAAAGTAGAAATTGTGTCCAATTAGCTACACATAGAAGTCAATGGACAGGTTTTATGAACGCGGCATTGAAACTCCGGTTTCACAGGCCATAGTGTTAGTTAGTTAGTTAGTTTTAGTTAATAATAGTAAAATAATAATAATACTAGTCAATTACACTATAACGTAGTGAATATATTTCCAGCTACAAGAAAAGTACAAGGGCGAACAAACTATGCTCTGGAACAATGGAAATCGAAAAACAAAGTGTTACGACATCTGCGTGATAAAATATTCCTCTTAAGCAAAATGTATTCGTTCCAATCAAGGAAACGCTTATGAATTTCCTTATTTTCATTAACAATCAAATGTTTTGGAACGAATATATATATATATATATATATATATATATATTGTCAGATATCATAATTCTACCTTTAAACCAACTTTTCATTAGTACGCAAAAAAATGTTAAAATTTGCATAACAAATCAAACATTTTAAAATTAACATGAAGTATTAAAAACTGCTGTATATATTTCTAAAATTGCTAATAAAGTCACTTTCGTATTGTGAGCTTCGTGTAATCTATTTTGAATAAGTATACACTTAAATTACGCTCCTGACAACACATAAAGTAGTATTTTCCAGTTGAATGTTCTGTAACGTCACAGTTTGCCATTCACTTCTCACTGAGAAATGAATGAGTTGGCAGGTAACCTGAGTTAATGAAAGAAAGGGGTGACAGGTAGTACAAGAACACCAAAAGCGTAGTCGATTTTTTTTTTTCAGATATACTACTCGTGTATTTGTGTATTTACGTTCTCTGTCAATGTTATATGTCGTCAAGTTAGAAATGAATTATGTAGACAAACTGCGTCTGTATGAGCGGATTTACAGTTACTTTTCCTGTCAAACCATGCTACTCATATAAGCATTTCAAGACATAACATGCATGTAGACTAGCTAGACATACTTCGTGTTATAAAAGTTCATAATCGAAACGTGATTAGGAGAATTTATCCGAACTCACGTGATTTTTGTACACTGGTGTATGATGTATGAACGATTAATTTTAGAGTGGGTCCATCAAAGCTATCGATTGAATTTTTGAAGTAGTTTACGCATAACTTGAGGAAGAACCCTTATTTTACCTCACTGACGTCAAAATGTTGCAAAATAAACAGAATAACCCATTTGATTGGAGCAACTGCGAAATTTCGATGGCGGTTTCTCATACTGCAAAATTCGTGCCCCTATAAGGTTTGAACCAATAGATTGATAATATCGCGCTTCACTCCAATGTGCAGTATACTGAGCACCGTAACCACTCCACGGATAGCAAGTATCTTGTGAACGTGTCCATCACGGATCGTACAGTCTCACTCACAGTATTTATTAGCGCAAAGCTGGAGCACTACAACGGGTGTTGACGTGTCTGTGTTAACGCCACGACTGCGTCTGCTGACATGAGTGATGAAATTACAACAGGTACGTCATTGCATTGTCTTCCATGATCCAGAAATAGAAACAACTTGCACTGCAATTTGCGTGTCAGACCGTTGCTGGAATATTGATTGACAGATGGAAGTATTTAAAAATGAGTTTGTTTCAATGCATCATACAGCAATGGCAGCATATGCATTATATTACAACGTAGTGAGCGCATTATCGAAAACAATAGCAGCCACAAGGCATATGCGATGGTGCAGGCGAAGTTGAATACAATACGTAGTATTTCGTGCTACACATTGAGAACAACCTCAAAGTGACTGCTACATAAGGAAACTTACAGTATTTTTTTAAAACACATTTCAGAAAGGATATTTCATCAGAACATTATCCGACCACATGCATCATGGAATGTATAGGACTTTATTTGATGGACAAGGAATACTGCTGCTTTTCTGGCCTTCACAGTAGCCTGACATATTATTTATTGAATGTGTGTCATATATGGTTGGTCGGCACCTTGTTCGTTAAGGTTCTCCACAAGAGACAGTCTATATAGTCTTGGTTTATGTTTAAATGAGGTGAGAGATGATTCCCCAGAAATTAATCCAACATATATTTGTTTCGATATCATGACGTATACAGGGTCCTATCATAGCACCTGGATGCTTCACACTATACTGGTTTATCAAGGTTTGAAGATGTACAGTATTGCTTATGTAATCATCTATAGCGATTATATACACACATCATATATGCATATATATATATATATATATATATATATATATATATATATATATATATATATATATATATATGTGTGTGTGTGTGTGTGTGTGTGTGTGTGTGTATGTATTCGAAAAATCTCGATTCGTGATAGATGATGCTGCAATCGGTGAAAACAATTTTCACAAATGTTTCTTCAATTGAGTGCCCCCACGTTGAGTTGCGGAATAAATATGCAATGAGGTACACATCATTTGTAATAAACGTTTTTCTTTCGACTTGTGATAAGCGACGTGGAAGATTGCTCTGAATTTGTCTTGAATTCAGATAGACTAATTCAAATTATTGTCATGTGCAATTAGATACAGTCTGTGGTTCTAGCTGTAGTTGGCTGTCAAGCATTTTATTGGCTGCATCGCTTTGTAGTCATGAAACTAGACAAAACTACTTCAAGAACAGCAAATGAATGCAGTTCAAAACAAATAAAGTAACTATAGTACAGGAATGTAGTAAAACGCATCCAGCTGGATGTGATGTCTGTATTAGGCCTATCCAAAATATAAAATAAAATACACTTCAAAATTAATACAAAACAAACGAATGAAACTACTAATAAACACATTTCTTGATTATCACATTAACACTTTTATAATTTAAAAAAAGTGAGTGTCATATATTACTCACGTTTTCCACACCATCTATTACTAGTCTATAGTCTTCCACACCATCTATTACTAGTCGAGAAAATATTTAAGGTTAAGACAAATATTAAATTTTATCACATATTTATTCTAAATTGAAACATGGGGGCCAATTGAAAGAAAAAAAAGAAAAAAAAAACTTTGTGAAACTAATTTCACTGGTCACAATTCCATCCACCAGAAATGGAGAAAAAAGTTTTAAATAAAATTTACTTTTTTTTTCTTAGAATCTGAATGTTCAATAAAAAAAGGAGTCCCCAATTATGTTTGCAAAGCTGCCTCTTCCCCAAATTCAGGGGTCGTTGGGGTAATTTTGTCAGATACATATTTCCCACTCCAAAACATTAACTTTTAATTTCGAACTTTTTGTCATGCTTATTTCTCCGGATATTTTACAGCAGCAAGTAAAAAAAAAAAATACCCCTTGTATATAAACATCTGAGATTTGCAAAGTGTAGAATATGTGAAGTGATAATACTGAGGAGAGTATGCATCACTTAGATGTTGTCAGGGGTTTGTTATGGATCATCTACAGTACGCAAGTGGGATGGAACGAAGATGTATGTGATTCAAGAGGATAACGGTGTCATGAAAACTGGAACACGTCTTCTAGTTTCAAAGATTTCTATTTTAGGATATGTGATTGTTGCAAGTGCACTTATGATAGTACGTTACGTGTGTTGCAAGATAAATTGTTCAATGAGATGGCAGCCTACAAAATCATGGGAAAGCAATAGCAGTGAAGAGTAATAGTCGATAGAAGAAAAGTATGAGTGACAGGGATTCTGATTTGGTTACTACGAAGCGTCGTAGAGTAGGCCTAGTTGCAGTCAAAGTGAATACAGAGGTTAATAAAATTCTGGGAAAGCATTTTCGGACAATCGTAGTCCAATACAAGTTGCATAGCCTGAGCATCCGCGGCCGGGTTTCAATTTCAAAATCTCTGATTACTATCGGCATTGCTTCACCGAAAAATAAAAATGTGCCTACAACATGCAAAATGGGTCGCCAGTGATGGAAATGCATAATATGGTCCGATAAAACATCTATCACCTTTTCTCCAACATCAGACAGTATTCAAATTTGGTAGGATTTCGAAAAAGTTGTGTTCTGAACAGGTGTAGGAAAATTTGCTATAAGAAAATTCGGTGTACGAAAAGTTCGGTGTGAGAAAAGGAGTAAGGGTTATTACTAATGTCCAGATTTGTATGTAATTACATATTTTTCCCTTCATATGTAGGTTCACCACGTCCTTAAATGTTTGTGATTCACACCTGTAGGGTGCTTCAACTAAAGTTTCATATTACATATTTTTACATATTTTGACCAATATTACATATTTCTATGGTTTCTACATATTTTTTTTCTGCATAAAACTGTCTTAAAATTTTGCGTTTACTGAAATATTAATTTAAAATTAAATAATAATAATAATAATAAATTGTCCAACTGTGCAGGGTTTGCATCTAGAGTCAATTTTGTCATGTATATCTTTTCGTTTCTATACCGAAAGAGAAATATCTCTTTCTTTGTTTTATTTTTCAAACCATGTTCCGCAGAATTTTCGCCGATAACAAAAGAAATATAAGAAGAAACAACTAAAAATTCTCCCTCTGTGGTACCTTAGCAGCGCCCTTTATTCTCAATTCTGGAGGAAGACAGATCACGTGCCTGACAGGTGACTGGCCAGGAAAATTCCTAAAATGAAGTCTATTTGATTGTTATCGGAGGACGGACGGGAAAAAAGATGAAAGCAAATCCTGCAATTCAAGTTAAAACTGCATGCTAGTGTGCTTCCAGGAATTTACTGCAAGAGTTCGTTCCAAGAAGCTGGCGACAATGGCAATATCATCCAGGTAACCTAAGCTTTCAAAGAATTTTGCTTGTTCAACTGAATGGCAGGGGGACAGTACTCTAGGATTGCAGTTGCAAAACGCACGTGTTCTGTATTGATCGTCGAAGTTAGAAATTGCTCCGGTTGCCTCAACTTTATCCGCGAAATTGCGGTCGTGGGTAAGTATCGATGATGCGTTTACTACGGACGATAAATTTGTGTTGTGCCAAGTGTGTGATAAAAAAAAAATGGATGTTCAATGAAATCTCAATTAGAACAACATGTACGAAGTGCACTCCATGCAAGAAATAAAAATTTGCGAACTGAAAGAAAAAAAGGACACAAATGCATCAAGATACTTCAGTGAGTGAGTTTTTCAAAGACTTGTGCCAAGCAATGATAGCAGCAAACATTCCTTGGAACAAGGTTCAAGTGATAAAATATCGTGCTTTCCTGGAGGAATCTGCGGGCGTCGAATTCCTGACGAATCCACACTTCGAAAGTGTTATCTTGAAGTTTGTTATAGGGAAGCTATAAATACCATAAGGGCAGAAATAGGTAGTTCATATATTTGGATTTCTGTGGAGGAAACAACAGAAGTTTTGGGACGTTATGTAGCAAATTTAGTGATTGGAAAGTTAAGTGAAGATGCTCCATCTAAATCCTATCTTATTGCGAGTAAATTGCTGGAACGCACGAATCATTCCACGATTGCTCGCCTTGTAAAGGATGGTCTTAAATTGTTGTAGCCGGGAGGAATTCACGAAGAAAAAGCCCTTCTTCTCTATACAGACAGTGCAGAACACATGTTAAAAGCGGCTAGAGTACTAACAGTTTTTTACCCTCACTTAATTAATTTCACCTGTATGACCCATGCTCTTCAGCGTGTTGCTGAAGAGGTGAGAGACAACTTTTGCGAAGTAAATGAACTAGTTTCTTCCACGAAAAAAAAATGTTTGCTAAAGCACCATAACGTGTTCAAGTTTAAAGAGATCAACTTGCAGACGTGCCACTTTCGCCGGAGCCTGTGCTAACGAGATGAGGCACTTGGATACAGGCAGCACATTTCTACAACATTTTCAAAAAAAAATAAGCATGTTGTTTCATTTCCATCGGAGTCTGCTGTGTCAGTTAGCCTTGCTCAGAAACTGTTTAATGACTCAAGAGTACCGTGTGATATCGCATACATAGACAGCAATTTTGGTTGGCTACCTACAAGCATTAAAAAGCCAGACTGTTGAAACCATGGAAATCATAGAGGATGCAAAGAGACTGCTGCAAGGTGTGTGTGGAGATGTAGCAGAAAAAGTTCAAAAGAAACTAAATGCAGTGCTGGAAAGAAACCCGGGTTACGACAGCCTATTGGAAAGTGTGTGAGATTCTCGGTGGTGAAACAAGAACCTCCCCTGAAGATATTTCCCCCAACTACATCCCCCTATTGAAATAAGCTCATGTTGCCTCATGTGATGTGGAGAGATCATTCTCTTCATACAATAATATTTTATCCTGTCGCCGAAAAAAAATACTTCTAATCATTTGGAAATGTACATTGTAACACATTGTGTAACAACACACAGTTGAACTGCAGGCACATCTTTTGTAAGTACTTTATTTCAAATTAAAAATGTTCATTAGTGGAAATATTCTTCAATATTAGTTGAACTGGTATCGTTTAAGAGATATAGGACTGCTTTTCCCTGCATGAAATAAATATATATAAAACAATACATTTCGTCTTAAGTTGTTTTTAGTATTTAAATTTGTATATTGCGTATAATTCATTACAAGAATGGGCCATCGTGACGGATGCACATTTAGTGTAAAAGGTTCTAGATTTGAAACGGGACCACACCACCAACATGAGATTCCTCACGTACTAATGCCGTATGCATTGCTTTTCTCGGGGCTTTTCTGTTTCTCTCTAGCCGATTCACATCTTCCCTCATTGGCGTCTGATTTTTATTATTCTGCAGTCAGTCACGCCAGTGACGTATGGCTGTCTCAGCTGTTCAAGCATTACACTGCATTGGGGAGTTGCATTAAGCAGGATACAGTGTAGTAGATTTTCCTTTTTATTTTCATAATTCGTTTAAATATTGCATACTCATAAACGTGTTAATATTACGTTTTCATAAATATGTACCATAAGTATTATTACATATTATTATATAATATCACATATTTCATACATTTTTAAGCGATTTTTGTTACATATTTATGTACATATTTAGGGGTTGATATTACATAAAAATCCGGACTCTACTTATTACATTAAAAAAATAGGTTTATTGCTTTTTTGCGTACGTTCAGAATCTGAAACACACGCAAAACGTACTCCTTTTCAAACAAGACTTCCGGCCTGAATGCGTTGCAAATATTATACATTTCACTATTTAATATTACTTCATGATTCAGTTACTACATTATTTAATGCTTTCATTAAAAAGAAAGTTACTCAACTTTGGAAGGGCTAAATTATTGACTTCCTGCGCATTAGAGTGGTCTTTATCAATTGCGTTGTCATTGTCACGTTGAGGACAAACTTGCCTATTTTGTCCGAATCTAGATAAAAAATGACCTATTTTCATTTTAAAAATCTGATTTATGTCTAGCTAGGTTACTTTCGATCTGTTTTGAACCATAACCCAACAATTTGGTGTATATGGTATGATATAATGGTTTTGTTTCTAGATTAACTGGTTTAAATGCGTGGTACAAGTTAGCGCCTGTACATAAATATTAAATTATATTGAAAATTGTATACTTATTTGAAAAAATGAAATGAAATCTTTGAGTTTTACGTCCCACGGTTATGCCGGTTAGGCTAAAGGAGACGGTGATAATTAGTAATGAATGAAATGGTGGAATGAAGAAAGTGGGAGGAAACGGGAGAACCCCGAGAAAACCCACGCATACGGTATACTTATTTGAGAACCAGGGAAATTAAGTAAGCAAATACATTAAGTACGTTACATTTTCTGCAGGGAAGTACAATAAAATGCATGTCAAAATTCAAGATATCGATACATAATAGGATGTTTGTGCTTTTGGCAACAAAAGTATATATGCAGTTAGAAGTGAACAATTAACCTAGTCAGTATTCGCCCTCACACTCAAGATGAAATATCACGCTCATTTTCGCTGGCCCTCAAACTATATTTTCAACCTCTCCCACTCGCCCCTTCCTCAAAATAAATTTCCAGACCATCACTCGCTCTCAGACTATGCTCTCGTCCTTATTTAATCTCACCCTCAAAATATATTTTCTCCCTCATTCGTCCTCACTTTCATTTCAAAATGAAGGAGGGTGAGGTCCTCTTTCACGAGGAGAAACAAGTGATTGTGTATCCAGCATATACATTCACATTATTTTACATATAACTACGGCTCGCATGAATTAGTTTGAATGTTCTTTTACGTAATAAACTTGGAACTGATTACTTTCTATCTACGTCAAAGAAAGGGTGTCGAAATTAATATTTGACTTCAAAGTTGCACACAGGAAAAGGAAAGGAAGGTAAAGATGTGTCATTCCTAGTAATTGTATGTCTTGCTTACTTCTAAATTATGCATATATATATACAAATGTGTTTAATTTTCAGCACCGGTGGCGATGGTTTTCCGTTGAATGCAATTTTATTTATTGATTGTGGGTACTCGTGTGTGAACAAAAAAGAAGAAACAAGAGAGTGAGATTGAGCAAAAGGGTGAGAACGTATGATTATGTGCATCGTTCCTTCCGTTGGAAAATTCTATTTGGTCTTGAGTAGTTAAGCTCGGAATGTCAGAACGTGGAATTTTCATGGCAGTTTCCTCGAAGCAAGGTTCTGTCTCGTGATGGGTATCCCTTGCCTAAAGCATGCAGGTTCTCGTCCGCTCTTCGGCTCCCATTTGGGGCATTTTTTCCAGTGACTGGACGGAAGCACAAAATCGTGTAATGCGGGTACAATTCTAACCAATCTCCAGTTCGCTGCACGCTGATCCTGCCATCCATAGCTAACTCTATAGAAAGATAATGGCCTTTTCTTTTAAAGTGGACAATTCCAAACATTATCTCGTTTTCAAAGTTCCGCTCTATTTCCTCTTTGAGTTGGTTTGTTTTCTCGACATCTACATCATATTCTTTTGTGTCAACTTTATAGATCTCGACCCTCACTTTAGAAGTAATCTGCCTCAAACTGTTATGCTATCAAAATATATTAATTTTGATACCACACCAGAGTACGAACGGCGATTAAAAAAAAAAAAAAAAAATTAAATTAAAAAAAATGTTGTTTGGCTTTTAGCAAATAATATGTATGATAGTTTCACTTAAAATATGGTAATTCCCATATGTCATGTATTCAAATACACTATCGATAGCTTCATATTGATGCCAAATAGAGCTTCCTAATTACAAAAATAGGTCACGTTATTTTATTTTAAAAAAAAAATCTGATAAGATGGTTGTTCTAATACCATTCTAATGTGCTACACTTTCAAAATTTAAAATAGCATTACGACAAAATAAGACATTTATATATCAATTACTTAATGCTGAATTGTTTTAAAGTGGTCTACGAGGCGAGAAATGCATTTTGAACTTTGAAGCGAGACAAGACATATGACAAGTGCTCGTACGAGACATTTTTCGAGGGTCTAGTGGGCAATAATACTTCACCAAAGTCTTATATCTCACACACTGTTTTAGCATTACATGGTCCATACTAACAGAATGAAGAATATTTATCAACGTTTAGAGATAAGCAAGTCATTACACAATACACTTCAATAATTAATACGGGCTAAGTGGTAGAGCGCTTACATCTGGTGCATAGAGATCCTCGCGAAGTTAACTGCTGGTGGACAATATCGTATTATTGAGATTTCCCGATGTACTCCTATTTCTTCCCATATTCTCAGTCTACCAATTGTTCCACCATCACTCGCTTGCCTTACATCCATCTCCCTTAAACTAAAGGACACAATCATGGGACGTTAAACTAAATACTTCATTTCCTTTCCCAATACTAAATATGGTTTAAATGTTGGCGTATTACAACCTTCGTGGACCTCTCGTGACTCAGATGGATTCTGGTAATTTATAGATGAAGTTAAGGAAGAGAAACCAGTACATAAGTTTGCAAAACGAGACGAGAGGAGAAAACCGTTCGAAGAATCGAGACAAGACAACCTATTTTTTCTCGTCTCATCTCGTCTCGTGGGCAAAACAAATTATTACTACTTGTGTTATATTAGCTTTTGGAACAAATTCAGTTTCAAAATAATTTATTGCTCTCTCTCTATTATATTGTATATACAGGGTGTTTCAAAACAACACCGACAACGTTTGGGAGGTGATTCCTGACACCAAGATAAGACAAAAGTATAGACCAACCTGTGTGCACAAATGCTGCCTTTCTGACCTATAGGCTGATGGAAACATGGAGAAACGAAATTTGAAGGTACATAGCTCCAAACCTATGGAACCTACTGTAGTCGGGTCAAGACTTCAATTAGGAACTAATATGTGCCCTACCCAAATATCCAAGTTTCAGAATCCTACGGTACTTCCGCAACAATTTTTATAGAGGTAGTTGACGAGTACTTCAATTTATATTCCCATACCCGAACTCACTTTATAAAAAAATGTTCCGGAACCACCGCAGGATTCTGAAACTTGGATATTTCCGTATAGCACATAATAGCTCCTAAGTGAAATCTTTACCCGAGCACAGTAGGTAGCATAATTTGGAGCTATGGACCTTTAAGATTATTTTGTAATTATTTTGTACTTTTGACAACTGTATGCGTGCTCGAGAATACTCTCATTTGTATGCAAAACAGGCAAATAAATAAATAAAATAAATAAATAAATAAACAAGAGTTCAGTTTTTCATGTTTTCAGCAGCCTATAACTCCGAAAGGAAGCATTTGTGCACCCAGGTTAGTCTATACTTTTTATCTTATCTTCGTGTCAGGAATCACCTCCCAAACGTCGTCGGTGTTGTTTTGAATCACCCGATATATATATATATATATATATATATATATATAGAGAGAGAGAGAGAGAGAGAGAGAGGGAGAGAACTACACTGTACACGTCTTTGCTCAGAAAACTAACAATAAAAAAAGAGGTCATACACGTATTTGTAGAGCACAGCTGTTCATGTATTTCACTCTTGCGTGTTTCATGTTGCGACAATAATTTACTTTGGAAAACGGATTTTAAGAGGAGGGGAACCGAAATCCTTCTGTAATCCCACACTGAAAATATTTTCAACCTTCACTAATGTTGTTATTGCTGCTTTGCACACTTCGTGAGTTATGTATTTACCAAAAAGCAACAGGCTATATGCATGGATATATAAATTACTTTTTTGTGAAATATATATTAATGCGTATGCAAAATGATTTGCATTTTGCAACATATATTTATATTATTACTTTAGACAAGTTCTGTGTGTGATCCATTCTTGCTATTCGTCTACATATAGTCTGCATACATTTATATTAATAGTGGGAACAAAAATCGCTTTTTCGGTCTTCGGTTTTTAGGAAAACCGAAAATGCTTTTTAAGAATTTAAGAAAAACAGCGTTTCAACGAAACCAGTTTCCAAAACCGGTTCCGTTCTCACCGAAACCACTTTCGTTTTTTTAACGGATCCGGTTTAGGTTGTCTTCAAACCCGGTACATTTTTTTCAAGATTAGTTCTATTTCTGACCAGAATAGTGTTTCGTTGCTCTCCGGAAGCCGATTCCGTTTCCACAGAAACCGGTTTTGGAGAAAACCAAAATGTCGGCTTTTCGGATCTTTTTTTTTCTACAAATCAGTTTCCGGTTTTTATATTAAAAAGCAGTTTTGCTCATTCCTAGTTTATATATACAGATTAGCTCGAAAATGCATATACTGCTCAATTGTGAATAAATTTGAAATTGATCTGCGTAAACGTCTCTTTTTTGGTAATGTTAATGTTTAATGTTTGATGTTATGTTATTATATTCATAACGATAGCGGATTCATCTACTTCTTTAGTGTAAGTGGAGTGTTTGAAGCTATAAAGCAAATAGTAGATTGGATTTAAAACATGGTGGAATTGATTTTGATTTGATTTTTAATTTAGCGTTTTTTTGTTTGTTTTTTTTTAGCAACGAGGCAACATGAGATGTAGGACTGCAGCTTAACGTGGGATCCGAAACACATGGACTTCCGTTAGGAATCGAACCCGGATCTCTCATACCAAAGGTGCGTACGAAAGCATGGTGGACGACGACAAAACGTTCGCAGAGATGATCATGTGGTCTGACGAGTCTAGTTGAAAATTATTCAAAATTAAACTCTATTACATTAAACAGTGTATACATTTTTCTGCAACTCCATATATCATTTTCAACACCAAGTAAATAAAATTAGCGTTTGCGTTCAGTAAATATGACTACTTTTAGCAGTCATTATTTCAAGCATACTTAAACTTTTATTATTTTGCCTTGTGAACTTAATCACGATTTTCTATTTGATCCGATTGGCCACAATCAGTTTCACGTTGCACTTTCTGGAAACACATGAAGAAACTTAAAAATACTCACAACTGATTCTCAAATGAAACAACTAATGTAGTTTGTTCAGAACCTCTTTTTATTTTTAAATGCGTTTTAGTAGTTTATGTGAATTTTAGGATTAACTTTTAATTTGCAAATTCTTAGTTCTGTCAGTTTGCGTCGTGACACGTAACAAGAGACTGCGGCTAGTTTACCATAAGTAAAATGAGCTTAAACCAGCTGAAACAGGTTAAAAATATTACAATGGTTTTAACATTATACATTTGAACATATTTTCTTATCTTGTTATTTTATTTAGTTAAATGTCATATATTTAAACTTACTGAAGCTAGTAACTTATTATGTTTATGTCGGGATGCTGGAATTAATTACAGACACCAGCAATTCTTATTGAAGCTTTTTTTTTTTTTTTTTTTTGACGTTACCAGATTATCCGTTTTTGGCGACTGTCACGTACGTTGTGGGGACTTTTATTTCACCGTTTAACCCTTAGATGCACTTTCATGATCAAATTTACTTAGAAATGTATCAATTATGTTTTGCCATATACAGATGGTGACCAGACAAATGGAAACACCTGTAGTTGGCAACACGTCAGATGTATGACTTGGCAGTGGTGTCGTGGCGCCCGCAGCGTCGGACCGCTGGTGGTGGTGTGTTAGGTCGGTCTCCATACTACGTCAGGCGCAGTGGAACAGCAGTGTCCAGTGGCCAGGGACGGCGTTAAGGGTGGGCGAGGGTGGGCGACCGCCCACCCGATGGATGGCCTCGCCCACCAAAACAGAAGTAGAATAATGAAGGTGACCAGTGCCGGATTTAGGTTTGATGGGGCCCTAAGCTATTTAAGATAATGAGGCCATTTGTATTTCTAGCTTTCTTTTTCAGCTACAAAATTTTGCCTTTTTTTATTTGAATATATATGGTAATTTATGGACCTAATACATATCTAAATACGTTTGCGCATATATTTCGTTATTTTAACTTACTGTTTTGAATATACTACAGAAAAACTTTAAAATTTGTAAAATTAGTGATAGTTTAATTTGGTCCCAATAAAGTCCCTTGCCGATCTTCTCTGTTTTCTTTTTGCCCCAACTATGATCAACGCTCCAGGCCATGCTTCTACAATATGTGGAGGCCGCATCATTTCTCATTTCAAGTTGTTTCTATTCAGTTGGGTAAAGTTTGAAATGTTTCTAGGGATCCGATGTAAGTAAATACAGTCTGAATATCATCCAGGGTTGGTAATTACTGTCTGAAACTCAACTAATCCTGTGAGCTTTTTCCAGGTCAGGTTACTAGAGTAACTCAAAATGGAATGCAACTCTCGAAGATTACACAAGGTGTAATACGACACAAATTCGCTGGAACCAGAGGCGAACCTAGAAGGTTAAAATTGGAGAAGGGGCAACTAAAACCCAGATTATGATAGATATATCGTGAGTTTGCTATAAACTTTCAAAAATATGTATGTAATGCCATCAATTATTTTTGTCACTCAAAAAGTGGGGGCTTAGGCCTCTCCGGCCCCTGGTTAGATAGTCTCTGGCTGAAAAACCTAACTGTTGCAATAAAATTATTGTAAGTCCTATAAATGTAGGTAGCATCTTTTTACTGCGACGTGAAAAGATGTTGGTACCTTGCCTTGCTATGTAGTAACTAGTGCCGATAACCTATTGCATTCAGCCTGCTGCATACTAACTTGCACAAGGTAAATTCGGGCAGTTCTGAATGTAATAATACATAAAATACTGTTAATATATACAAACGAACAACTCATATGCCTATAACGAATGGATGAAATCACTATGATACGTACTCCTATTCTTTCCTTTAGTCAGGGACGGATCCATTCTGAATGTTTGGGGAGGCAGTCGCTCGAAGTCAATAGGTTTTATTTTACGTTTATAATACAAAGGTGAAAATTCTTAGGAGAGTCTTTATTTTTAAAATAAAAAAAAATATTCAATTCTGGGGGGAAATCGCCCCCTGGATCTGCCACTGCCTTTAGTGATCCATTATTGCACTCTATAGATCACTATATGAGCTCATCCGTGGCTAAGCGGTTTACGTACGCACCTTTCGAGTGGGAGATCCGGGTTCGATTCCCGGAGGGAGCTCATGTTGTTCGGATTTCACGTTAATCAGTAGGTCCGTCTCATATAGCCTCGCTGCTGAAAGGGGCGTTAAACTCAAAATCAACTCTACTCAATAGAGCACTTTGAAAATCAGTGCCAAGTTCTGAAAGTTATGAAAATACACCTGCACACTACTTTTCAAACTTACGTACAGCGAAATATCTATAATTTCGCGATATAAAGATTATTGCCCCTTAGGGTTGTAATTCCAATATATTTTACTATTATTTTGCCAGCTTGTCGTTTCATGTCTTCTTCCTATGCATCCACTGTTACCAGACTCAATTTCTTGTCGAATTTCAAATAGTACGTGAAAGGGTAGTACTAGAGTTCTATCCGCATACAAGATACTGTATCACTTATGCTGTGAAGTCTTATTAAAATAGCCAAGTGTAATGGCTGTAAAACAGGCTCCCGATTGCAAATGGGGCTCTGAAACAAAATCCCCATTACAAGCGGAGCTGGGAAACGAGGGCTCCATTATAAGCGGGGCTGGGCAACAGAAATCCCATTGCAGGCGGTTTGGAAAACAGGGCCCTATTACTTGCTTCATGAGAGCTTAATACATAATAGTACAGAACACCGTTGTTGTATGTGCGTTTTATCATACTTGCTTTTTCTTATTATTTGGGAATTACATTACAGCCATTTTTGTGTCGGCGCGATAGATTCTTATAAAAGGGTTGCAACTTACAATTGTTTACAGCAATGTACCCATTACCACATGTCTTATCCGTGTGGCATTAAACAGATTTGTAAAAACCCTTATTACAGAATTGTTGAGTTGATCTCTGTTGCGTTCAGATGTTTCGGTGGTCGGTGCTTGTTCAGCTAATATGTCGAAAAAACTTATCAGGGATCTCTTCTCAGGCTCAGTGTCTTCCTCGTGTTCAAAGAAACGCGATTTTCAATCCGTTGACGTTAGTGATATTCCTTCTTCAATAGAGAAAAAGACAAAAATACAAATACATGTGACAACCAGGATTCACAATTTGAAGTGCTCGATTTCGAAGAAAGTGAAAATGAACTAGATGCTGGAGAGAGCGAAGACGAGAGCATTGCTTCTGAAGATACTGATTTGCATTTTTTGTCTCTTGCTTTCTTGTAATAAATCCTTCAAAGATAAAAATGTTTGCAGCAGCCTATTTTGTCCTTTGTTTACTTTACCTACTTGAGTATTTTATGTTATTAACGAAAAGTAGAATATTATCTGTTAGTCTGTGTTGTTGGAACCTTCTTTTATTTCTATGCATTCATGTGCATTCTTGGAGGGAGAAGAGTTAAAGTTGTCTTGAACTTCATCGACCACACAGTACACACCGTTATTATTGCTTTTAAAAAACTGGAAGTAGAGGTAGTCTGCCAGGCGGAATTGTGCAGGTCTAGCCTATAGCCACGAACTCCCGCAGCCCATCCTAAGTCCTGCATTTCTTCAGTCCCACCAGGCGAATGCTGGAATTGTACCTTCTATAAGGCTAAGATAGCTGTTTTCCACATCCTTGTTCCTCCCCGATTTCGGTCTGAGCCTTAGCTAACTAAAGACTATAAAAATTGAAAATTAATTATTGTCAAAAAATGTCTACATTGCCCAGTTATCATTGAAATTATTTGACCACCCAGCAACTAGGTCCGCCTCTTTCCGCCCACCCCATCAAACGTTCCAGGCGCCGTCCCTGCCAGTGGCTGCAGCAGACGGAGGTAGTGTAAAATGGGAGACCTCTCAGATTTTCAAAGAGGGCAAATTGTTGGTGCGAGGTTATGTGGAGTGAGTGAGACGGCAGTGGCTACTGTGTTAGGTGTGTCGCGTGGGCCAGTGTCGAAGGTGATGACGGCCTACACAACACACGGGAAAACCACATCGGGGAAGCGGAACAGTGGGCGGAAGAAAATCATGAGTGACGTGTTACGCCGGGAATTAAAGCGCATTGTCACGCAGAACCGTCGTGCCACTGCGGAGCAAGTGACGGAGGAACTCAATCAGCACCTCCCCCACCCTGTTTCGACAATCACGGTCCGCCGCGAATTACATGACATGAACTTACGGGGTCGTGTTGCACGGGCCAAACCGCTCATCAGGGACCATAACGCTTTCGCACACCGCAAATGGTGCCGTGACCATGCAACTTGGACCATTGTTGACTGAAAACATGTGATATGGTCGGATGAGTCATCCTTCACCCTATTCCCAACCACGGGCCTCGTTTGTGTGTGGAGAACACCCAAAGAAGCTTATGATCTGCAGTGTCTCCGCCCAACTGTGAAACATGGCGGCGGCTCGGTGATGCTGTGGGCCGCCATATCATGGTTTCCATTGGGTCCTGTGGTCACACTTAGCGGACAAATCACTGCCAACGATTATGTCGCAATTTTAGGAGACCACTCGCATCCTATGGTCCAGATGTTGTTCCCGGACAATGACGCCATCTTCCAGGATGATAATGCACCCTTTCACACAGCTGACGTTGTTGCAGCGTGGTTTGAGGAACATCGGGATGAAGTTCAACACCTCCCCTGCCCGCTCTATCCCCAGCTTTCAACATAATTGAACATCTGTGGTCCGTCTTGGAAATACGACTCCGGCGACGATTTCCACCTCCATCCTCTCTCACAGAACTGGCCGATGCCCTGCACGAGGAATGGTGTAAAATTCCACTTGCTACCATTCACTACCTCTATGCCTGCATCCCACGTCGCATCAAGGCTGTTCTGAAGGCGAAAGATGGCCCAACACCATATTAATCTGGTAAGTTGCAATTTCGTTCAGGTGTTTCCATTTTTCTGATCACCATCTGTATACACAACATGTAAAGTTATTGTTCTCTATTGTGACATCTCCGATCGTAATTTGTGTTTGTATATGTTGGTGTAAAATAATGATTTTGTCTGTAGATGCTTCTTTGTTGAATAGATTTTGAGTTTTGCGTACCTTCCAACAGCGAGGCTACATGAGACGTGGAACTGCAGCTTAACGTGGGATCCAAGCCAATGAGCTTCCGCCGGAATCGAACCCAGGTCTCCCACTCAAAGGTGCGTATGAAAATCGCTTTCGCACGATGAAGCTCAAGATGCTTTCCTTCGTGACGTGATATTTAGCGAGCACTCAATTTTAACATTCCAGGGGCATTTTCTTTCTTTGCTGCCACACACAATAACTTCAATTTTCACACATAAATTGTTTGTCATGTTTCCAGTGAAACGAGTATGTTACAGTTTACAAAGAGCCAATGAGATTAAAGACATGCCGATTTCGCAAAGTTATTTCCATGTTCATTTTACATAATTTCTTGTTCTGTTCATCATCCTCGTTACTATATTATATAAATATTATATAAATGGAAACATAATGAATAATTTGACAGACAAAAATATTAGAGGAGTTATTTTTATGTAATGTTAATTTGAGAACGTCGAAAATTACACTTAACCTTTTTATTTGCCTTGAACTTAAGAAATACATTAATCCAATTAGGAAGGTAAGCAGATTGAACAATAAAAATGAATAACTTTGAAGTTGATCGCATCAAAATTACCGTCTTCTTAGGAAAAACAACTAAAATTAAAGATCAGGAATAAGTAAACAAATTACTTCTATTTGAAATTTAAATAAATTATCCGTTGCAATTGTTAACAATATATCATGTACAAGTTCAAGAAAATAAATGGTAACTTTTGTTTTAGATTTCATCCTGCTTGCAAACATTAAGTTTCATACATTTGTAATTTGGGGAACGTATTATATTGTAAATATTTCAAAATACTATTTTTACACAATAACTTATGTTCCTGATAGCATGGTAATAATGATAATAATGATAATAATGCATCGTTTCATACGGAAACATCACTTAGTTTTTAAGCAACATAATATTTGTTTATTATTATTATTATTATTATTATTATTATTATTATTATTATTATTATTATTATTTTATTACACGCAATTGCGATCTGGCAATTTGCCTCCTGCCGAATTGAAGTGCTTCATTTAATAGTAATGTATCAGAAGAACATGACAGACAAATATCAAATATTGCTGTTTCTGAGCTTAATCCCTAGTCAAATATATATTATATTGACACGAATAACTTGTTTATCTTGTGCTAATGAAGAGTAAGTATGTCAGATTCGTCACTTGGGGTAATGATAGCATCGAACATTCTAGGAAGACCTCTATGTGTTTGAAGTAGACTTCGACATATATTGTTCTGTCCTTTGGTTGGGTCAACAACCAGCGTCCAAGCTCATCTCAAAGATGTTCGATACAGGATTTGGGCCTTCCGGTCCAGCACTTACACTTCCATTTCCTCAAACCACTCTGCAATGGCGTGCGCTTTATGAATGCTGACATCACCATGTTGAATGAAAAACGGCCCACTATCGAACTTTGCTGAAGTGTGGGTAGCGCATAATGTCTAAGACTTCTTGATAGGTGTTAACATTTATGGTTCCAGGCTTTAACATCAGAGCTCACAATCCAAACAAGGGGAAGTAAGTTTACACCATAATTATTCCACCATCAAAATTTGCAATGCACTTTAATAAGTAGTGCTCAGCCGACTTGCATCAGGTCCACACGCATCTGTCAGACTGCCGCAACATTTAGCTTGGTTATTCACTCCATATAATATTTTTCCATTGTTACAGGCCCGCTCGCACTGTGTTAGCACCAATATTATCAGTGGTGCTTGTTTGCTTGTGCACTCACTTTCAGTGCGAGCGGTCCCAGGTTCGATTCCTGGTGGACGCACTGGGTCGAAAAAGTTTAAAATGTTTCTTCAGGCCAGTCACCCTGAATGAGGTTTATCTGAGCTTTCCTCATCCACACCAGGCAAATGCCGGGTGGTACCTAACTTATAGGTCCCGGGCCGCCTCCTTCCTTCTCCAATCCTTTCTTCCTTCCCTTTCCCCAGATCGTTTGCTCGCCGAGGGATGCCATCCCTCAAAACGTGAAGGTATGAGTGGCCTTTAATGCTGAAAGCCCAGAAATCTAAATTTCCTTTCCTTTTTGTTCACTTGTGTAGAGCCTACTCCTTGCCTTATGGACTCTACCTAATCCATGGGATGCTAGCGCAAACATCCTCGTATAATTAGTACGTGCAACAGAATCACTCTAGGGTCCCCGCGTAGCATAGTCGCTAACGCTCTCGCCTTCGGTGTGAGCGGTCCCGGGTTCGATTCCCGGTGGGGGCACTCGGTCGAAAAAGTGTAAAACGATTTTTCAGGCCAGCCTCCCTGAATAAGTTTTTCCTGGGTTTTCCTCATTCACACCAGGCAAATACCGGGGTGGTACCTAACGTCATCCCTCAAAACGTGAAGGACTAAATGGCCTTAGATGCCGAAATCCCAGAAATCTAAATCCTAAATCCTCTAGAATAACTCTACAACACCAACTGATACTCTGTAGCTAAAGTTTACAAATAATTTTGCCGTTTACTTTTCACTATGAGTCTAAGACATCAAGAGTTCCTATCATATAAGCCTGCCATATTTTTTTTTTCATAAGAATACGGGACAGCTTCGATTCCCCCCCCCCCGCAACACAATCCTATGAACTGTAGCTCTGACTACGAACAACAACATGATAAGTAAAAGTTCCTTTAGCTGCAGCTACTTTTTATTTCTTCATTTCTGCCATTAGTTGTACGGATTGAATATATTTACAATGCAACTAAAAAGAATCAATCGGATTAAAAAACTCAAAGTGACGTCTTATAAAAATGTTTTACGGGAAACCAATATGAAAATAATGTCGTTTTATTTAAAACAGTGATCAAATCTACCTTCTATATTCTCCGTGTATTAATTAATACGAATTTATTTAATTATTTACATGGCTGTATTTGCTAAAAAAAAAAAAAAAAAGTTCGTTAGTTTAATCTGATGAAAATTTACCTGTTTTTTTTTCTCTCTCTTCTTGTACTGTGTTCGTTTATCAGGACCGCATTTACACATTTCTGAGTCCCAAACCAAAGCACAGTTCTGCGCCCCTAGCCTATTATTTATAATGCCTGTCATCTTCCACTGTGTGCAATGAAAATAGTAGCATGGCAAATTTTGTCAGTCAACTTGGTAATTCAATTTAGTTGCTTTCAGAAAAGGGCACTTCTTCAAATTGGAAGAAAACGTGCACTTCGGTTTAGGCATTCTGGCTCATACAAAGTTGGAACACTTCACCTGTAATGTAGGCTATTTAGCCATAGGCCCCGTAGGAATGGCATGTCTGATAGCTGTTCTCTGCGGATCCGGTACCTACAATCAAAAGCAAGTATATATATATATATATATATATATATATATATATATATATATATATATATATATATATATATATATATAAACCTTGCTTAGACATTCTGAATTCCGGGCAGATTTTTTTCTATGACGTCATCAATATAGCCGCCAACAAATTTCGACTTACCAAATTTAAAATTTTATAACCTTCTTACTGTTCTAGATAAAAACTTCGTTCTTCATTAGCATAAACTAATCACTTTACATTCTTTCAGGTGTATATTAACGTTATTGCTACTGGAGTTAGGAATTTCTTTTGATATTTTACAAAGTACTATTTCTACTTTTAGGATGACGGCGAGATGCGCAATTTATATTTAATATTATTTATTCAGCTAATACATGTTCTAATAATTCTATGTTTCTTTGTTTCAGGCTGTATGAAATATTGAACTTGTAACGATCGGTAACATCCTGAGCATGGCATCAAAGCCCTATTCATCTCAATCATTAGTTGGAAATAAATTAGCAGCAGAAAGAATGAATTATCATGAGACTAATATCCGTATTGACATTGACAAATGTATTACCTGTCCTCAAGCTACGGAAGAAAGAAAAAAAAAAACTTGTATAGCAGTCGTTGGAAGGTAAAATATTATTCATGCTGCTGAAATAAGGAAAGATATAGTTTATCAAATAATGTCTACAGGAATTATGCAACCAGGTATAGAGTTTGTTTATCATTGCACTAATACATGTTCCAAACAGTGCATTTTAAAGAAGACTTTGCTGAAGTTCGAGATAAGTTTAATCGGAGAAGAACGAAAAGATGATTACGATGGACTTGATAAAATTGAGCAGGGAAGAAAAAAAAAGTCGATCAGATATAACAACTCGAGAAAAGCCAGTCCAAAACATAAATCCATTCGAAATCAATTGTGCGGTGTGTGGTTTTAAGAAACAGGGCAATATCAAATAAAGATATTGTATTTGTGAAAAAGTTCCAGAAGTTCAGTATTTTTTGAAGTAAGTTTCTGTATGAAAGATGGTGTATATACTTGGAAGATGATATATCTGTTGAGACTTGCAAGATGAAACATCTGTTTTAAAAACTGACCTGTTCTATCAAAAAATGTGCCTTGAAACATAGCTTATAAAATGCAGAAGAAAGTAGAAAGAACGGAAAAGTTAGTACAGTATTCAACAAAGAAGACATGTTGCAAGATGTTTGCCATTAATTAAATATATTCTAGATAAATGTAATGGTTTAACACTATTTGAAATACGTGATTAAATGAACCACAAATGATAAATAAAGGTGATAAACAGGGAAGTCAAACTACGTTTATCTGCTAAAAACTTTTAGACCTGATTTAGAATTTATAGTTCGGTCAGAAAAATTGAACTTACTTTTGTTTATTTTTCTAAGCTAAGTGTTGATCAGCTAACTAAAGCCATACGAAACACAAGTGTGCAAGAGATGCAGGCGTATTGATTTGTGAGTCTATTTTAAATTGTGGATTTTGCTTGGATCATAGAATTGATAATTCTGAAGATTTTAAACAATTCTGGGAATCAATAATCTATGGTCTTGGATATATTTTCTCAAGGTTTATTACTGTTACAAAACATTAGGCAAAATGAAAATTTCGAATGACACCTACACCTCTTTGTAGTGCATTTTTGTTTGCAGTTACATATATCGACAATATCTTCAGGGATTGGATTTAATTGAGAGTCAGGTACCAACTGATTGTCCTAATCTAGAATCCATCTGTATTATTCTGGTAACACCGTGCTACATTGATGAAGCACTAAGAAACAAGTGTATTCCATAAGACTTCGCGCTTGAAATGATCCTGTATAGAAGAACTTGTTGGTGGTAGCAGAATGTTTGTTGCCTCAGACTGAGTCATAATCTGTTCCCTGAGATCATTGAAATTTGATGAGGGACTACCGCACTTGAAAACTTGTATCAGATATTTCTACTCTTCTGCTGCTTGAAAAGTTTGATCATATGCTAGCACATGACGTCCAAAATCTGTTAAGTATAAATATGGATGTGATTCTAAGGTTGATCATTTTGTTCCAATTTTACTAGCAACGTCTGATTCGGTCAGAAAATATGTTGAAATAATAACATCATTTAGTTCTCCTAATTTATCTGGTAATATGTGAATAAATAAAGTTTATTGTGAAAATTTTCTAAGCCACATTTTTTAAACCTAAATACTTGAAATATTTAAGAAAATCGAGAAGTAGTACCAAAACATCTGTATCAGTATATGTATCTGTATCTGTGCCAAAACATTTGATGCTACAAATACTTGCTCAAAATATTTGCAGCATGGAAAATGTGAGGAATTATTATCAAATCCGCCTCTTCAATATTTTTCATAACTTCCTCATCCGATAGTTCAAAGCACTATTCCGACTCAATTTTTATAGCTGGTGTATTGTTTGACAAGCGTAATAAATTTTGGGAAAATACATCCAAGACCATATATTATTGATGTCCAGGATTGTTTAAAATCTTCAGAATTACCAATTCTGTGATCCAAACAAAATTCACATTTTAAAATACTCACAAATCAATACTCCTGCACCTCTTCCACACTTGTGTTTCGTATGGCTTCAGCTAACTGATTAACACTTACATTGAAAGAATAAGCAAAACTAGGATTAGCAATTTTATATCAGGTCCAAAAGTTTTAGCAGATATAGGTAGTTTCACCAGATCCTATAGGTAGCAGATATAGGATAACGGAAAACTACTCAAATTAACAAGTGAAAGAAAATACGCAATTGTTACAATATTTGTTTGCTGTGTACAGTTCATTCCAACCCCTTTGTGTTTCTGCTTCTCCTTCTTTAATCTAAACAATTGTTGACCTGGGTGCAATAGCGGTCTAACAAACGTCTAGTTAGAAAGAATAAGTGCATGTTAAAGTTTTCCACTCTCTTCTGCAAATTGTCTCACAGAGCTTATATTTGGCGGCTAGTACAAAGAAACTCGCAACTTACTTGCTGCACTGTAGATTTGACTAGAAGTTGATAATTATTTTGCATTTTTTTTCTTTTCTTAAAACAATTTTCTTTATGTTATGCACCTAGCAATGTGGATGTTGGTTAGACCACTATTGTACACAGGTCAGCAATTCTAAGTGTAATGTGAGACCAGTATTGTTGACTTCATCTTTAATTGTAGAGCTCCGTGTTGCAGAGAAATGGTTACAGTGTATGGGTAGTTGCTCACCCGACAGTTGTGTTGAATACTTGGTGGTAATCCAGTACCTTTTTATGGTATCTGCAAACAATGGAGCCGTCGGAAAAGTATCTTTGCGTACTAAATATTCAGAGGGCAGGTAGAATTGATATTCCTATTTTGCATGCCTTGAAACGCATAACGTTATTACATGATATGAGAATTCTAAGAGAGACGGCCTAAAAACAGGTGCAACGATAAATGTCTGAAAACAATGTCAGAGAAATGATTAGTACGCAATTTATCCATTTATTATATTCTTATTCTTCTTCTATTATTATTATTATTATTATTATTATTATTATTATTATTATTATTATTATTATTATTATTATTATTATTATTATTATTATTATTATTATTATTCAAAGTTCAAATATGCACGGTGTTTCGAAACAACACCAACAATGTTTTTGGGATATGATTTCTGAGACGAATATTTGGATAGAAAACATACTAGTTTATAAATGAAGTCTTGACCCGACTATGGCAAGTCCCATAGTTTTGGAGCTATGGACCCTTAAACATAATTATTTTTATGTTTTCGGCAGCCTATAGCTCCGAGAGGAAGCATTTGTGCACCCATGTTGGTCTACATTTTTTTCTTATCTTGGTGACAGGGATCACCTCCCAAACATTGTCGATGTTGTTTGGAAACGCCCTGCATATAGCAACCTTTGTTTTCTTTTGTTTATTGAGTTCAATTCCAAATTTCTTTCCAGGCCAACATAAATAATGATTTACAGATCGTGCGATTTCACTATTTAACGAACTCTATGGCCTATGGAACCCGGATATTCAATGCCCCGCTCACACAAAAAAAAAGTTCCACTGACTTCTGTCCTTAGCCAACTGGATCCAGTTTACATTTTATACTTCTATTTCTGCAAGATCCATTTTAATATTATCCTCCCATCTGCGTCTAGATCTTCCTAATGGATGTTTTCTGATTGAATTTACAGTAAAAAAATTGAAAGCATTCCTACTTTCTTGTATTTTGGATACATAACCTTTCCATCTGAGCCTATTAGGCTTAATTACCCTAGCAACATTTGGTAAACGATATAAATTATTCAGTTCCCCATTGTTAAGTTTCCGCCATTCCTTATTAACGTTTCTCTTCGGTCCGAATATTCGTCTGAAGATTTTCTTCTAAAAAAAAAACTTTCAGCTTACGTTCTTCCATCAGAGTAAACGACCATGTGTTGCAACCGTACAGCACAACATGCATGATTATTGCTTTATGTAGTTTAAGTTTAAACTTCATTAACAGAGTTCGCGACAGAAAAAAAAATATTTTGAACTTGATCTTGAATTTCCTGCTTTCAGTCGACATTTAAATTCTTTGCGAATGCAATTTTGATCTGCTAATATTGATCCTGGATATTTGAAACTATCCACTTTGTCGAAAGTATTATTTGATGTTTTGATTCATCAGTAATTTCCAGTATTAGAATCCCAGCGAACTTCAATGTATTTAATTTTCTATTTGAATCACTAAAATTCTAATATAGTGGAAACGTCAGTAGTCGAAACCAAAAGTGAGCATTCCCCAAGTACTTGGATGGATTACTTCAGATTTACAAGACTCCCTCCTCCCCCCAAAAAATGTAATACAAAATGCATGAGTGATTGTACAAATGGAGAACAAAATGCATAACTTGTTTCGTACATTAAATTTTATTTAATTGCATATATATATATATATATATATATATATATATATATATATATATATATATATATATATATATATATATATATTTAAAAAAATCAATTAAAGTTTGATCGTGTCATGTTAAAAAATAATTAGTCTCACAAAATTATCATGGGCACAATTTGAGCATTAAAACCCGCCTGTGGCCGCCCCTCCCCTGATTGAAGCAAGGGTAATCGGGATTCTAACATTATAATCAAGTAGCATTTGTGTTTCAACTATCTGTTAATAATTCTCGTAAAAAAAATCCCTCTCTTCTGGTGTAGTAGCACACTCATCACTGGTCTAGTGGCTACCACGCTCACGTTTGGTTTTTGTGGTCCTGGGTTCGATTCCCATCGTGAGCCTTTGGAATTTTAATGTCCTCGATGTTTCTGTGTTTGTGTCCCTGATTTTGAAGCCTAATGGAAAACAATTTAACAAGTGAAGTAAAAATAGTGATGGTTAGTAAAAAAGTAGGTAGCGTTCGCCCTTTTCTGTGCACAAGGTTTTGAGTTCGGTTTTAGTTAGAAAAGCAATTCCATGTTTTAACTTATTACGATGATTCAGACTCCATCGTCCTCATCTCATATAGCTTCGACGCCCACCTTCAATCCAACGAATATTGTTCAGTTTAACAGCTTTTAACGAAATTCGTGTTTTATAATATAACTCGAAGTAAGTAGGAGTATGCAGCAAACGTAAAGAAATCCTCGGATTAATCCGTGGATTACTGTGTTGTATGACCTTTTTGGTAATTGAACTCATGAAAGAGTATGACGTGGGTAATTGAAATCATGAAGGGGTATGACGTATGTAATTGAACTCATGAAAGAGTATGATGTGTGTAAATGAAATTATGATCGAGTATGGTGCATGTAATTGAAGTAATTAGTTTTTGTAATTGAAGTCGTGAAAAGAGTATGACGTATGTAATTGAAGTGATAACGCGTGGCAGATGGTGCCGCTGGCGCCATTACTGTCTGACCGTAATGCGAGTTCCTTTTATACTTTTTCCGCCCGTCTACTTTGTATATTACCGACTGCCCGACAGCCGCGCTGTATTGAACGTTAGCTTTGCACTGGCGCCATTATCATTGCGAGTTTTCAGCCCCGCCCGCTTTGAATTTTGCCGCTCGGTAGCCGTGGACGCTAATGGTATTTTCCGGCACACTTTGTATGTTCCCCGATACTTTAACTTAAGTAAGAAGAGAAAGTTTACTTACCTTTGATAATATTCCGCCGCTGCCTATTTTTTGGTTGCTGCCACTGCTTCATTGATGATGACAATCTTTTTTATGACGTAGAAGAACTTGTTGAGCGAACAAACAAATATTGCGATACCGCATTTTGTAATTTCGTGTTTTAGGATATATTTATAACCTCGGCTGACTTTTTGATTCAGATTATTATTAAACTTAATAAAATAATAATTCATTGAGTGAATATATGAATCTGATATTGTAATTTTATGAAAAGTATAAATATTGTGCCTTTATTAATATCCTATTTTTTATACATATGAAGCATATGTATTTTTCCTTTATCTTATACAGAATACACATACTTTAGTATAATGTACCTAAATAAATTTATATAATACTATATGAACCATATGTATTCTTCCTTTATCTTATACAGAATACACATACTTTAGTATAATGCACGCAAATAACTTTATATAATAGTATATGAAGCATATGTATTCTTCCTTTATCTTATACAGAATACACATACTATTTGTATTAAGTACCTTTTAATTTTATAGGATGTAGAAATTAAAGGTATGAATATAGTTTTAAAAAAATTATTGTAAAAAATAATGATAAAAATTATATATAATAAAAAATTGTAAATATAATAAAATGAAAATGTAAAATATATAATAAAAATAAAAATTGAATGTACATAATAAAAATAAAAAATGTAGATATATAATAAAAATAAAAATTGTAAACTATATAACAAGTGTTTTAATATAATGCTATATACATTGTTCTATTGATTGTTTGTACTTGATTAATAAAAATAATTTAATATTTGAAATGTGGTGTATACAATATATAAAAAACTATTTACAATATGAAAATCTATTTACAACATATGAAAAATTCACACAATATAAAAACTATTTAGTATATGAAAATCTATTTGCAAAATTTGTATAAAAAATCTATTTACAATATATATTATTTACAAAATGAGGGTGCGGTGTGAGGAATGCAGATATGGTATAAAGATGGTATAATAACCAGTACTTGTGAATATGAAAGGAATCTGATAGTATAGAATATTTATATGCTATATCCAGGTCATGTCAAGTTAACGAAAATGTATGATTATCATAGATGTTTTCACCTCCATTTACACTATTATTTACATATAAAAATAAATAATTATATACATATATACACACATTCATTCGCACAATCTATTACGTGACAGAACTTCGACTTTGATAACCATAAGGAATGGTACGGTAATCTGTCATACTGTCGGGGTTTAATCTTTGTCTTTTGTTATTTACTTTTCGATGAGTCTTTGTTTCAGGTCGTGAAACAATGGTAAACCCATTCTTACGTGAAATCCACCCTGGGAAGTTTAACTCCTTCTTTTCAATTTTATTTTGAACTAAATTGTAAAAATGTTCAAAATTAATTTCTTTTCGCGTTCTACTGTCCAAAGTAATACCCCTGATTTTGTATACATAATCCAGTTTTCCCGTCCCAATTTCTTTTAGCCTATACGCATAATTTTAGCCCCTAAACCGATAAACATGTCTATTTCCCACCCTTCCGGAACTTCATTGGTTAGCTCACCCAGGTAGGACCCAGTTGTAAGCATGGACTTATCATTTCGTCTCTGGACAAACATTATGCTGTCCGTGTCACAGTACAAAACATTTTCAGGTCCTACTGATGTCAAGAGGTCATAAAGTCGAAGCCTTGCCCATGACGTAATAAACGCGGCAAGTACAACATTCGAGAACTTCCACGGTTTGTTTTCATTCTCGATGTCTTTGTATGTGATAATTAGGTGTTCGTCACCAATCGGCAGTACTGATTGAACCTCATATTGCGCCGATAATAGATATGTAAAAAAACGTCTCCGGATTATCAATGATTTTTGTTTGCGGCAAGTCTGTTCGCTGCCCCCATTTTCCATATAAGGAGTTGAGGAATATTTTGGAGATATACCTCAATCCAGGGTTCTTCCTGATATTACTATGATTCAATTGAATGCCCTCATGGGCAAGATACTCGTTAATATATTTTTCTTCGTCTCCTTTATTTTGACACGAAGCAGGAAAACCAGATGCCTCCTGCTTCATTTGGAGGAAGGAATTTACATAGTTGCGGAACAAACTATGCGCATTTCGATCCTCGGAGCCGGTGAGTTCAAATTCCCATATTTCTTTAATGGCGAGTATCTTATATCCGGCTTGTATTGCTTTATGAAGTTCGGGGGTGCAAAACGTACCAGTAATAGCCCGGTCCTTATCGCAATGCAAACAATCATTGACACTTTCCTCATCCATACAAGTACGGCAAAGACCGAAAAGTAATCGACCTCCCGCAACATATGGAAGAATCGGGAAATAAACATCCTTTGGAGGCAAGACGGTGCATTTAACAAGCCCATTGATACATTCCACTTCTGGAAAGTCTGGCCCCCTATGCATTTTTGGCATACCTATTGGCAGCGGCTTTCGAGCCATTACCCAGGGGTAGAGACTCGTAACATCCAGATATTGAATGTTTTCATTATCAGTACACTCATACAGCGCATTAAAACATTCTGTGCGACCGCCATTAAATGCATGCTTGGGGATCAAATGATCGACAATATCCTTACACTGAGTTTTGATAAACTCCTGTATGGACTTGTCCTTCTTCACTTGATCATCCCACTCACATTCCCACATTTCAATAAGATTAAAACCTCGGCCACGTAGGTAATTTGCTTTAATGACAGTCTCCTCATAACGTTGCTGCATAATTGTACGATAAAACGTGGGGTCGTCAAGCTGTTCATGACGTAACTCTAGATAACACGTGGGACAACAATGCCAAAAACATCCATAGAACTCTAGCACAGTTTTACTACTTGGTTCATATCCGTCAACCCTATATTTCCCAAAGCGTCTTTCGGTGCCATTTTCCGAACACTAAATTTCAGTACCTCTTGTTAATTTCATGTATCGCAACCATTGCAGTGCTTTCACACTTTGACGGTCACGATAATCAAATCCAAGAGGTGGAATTACACCAATTGAATCTTTTGGTAAATATAAGGTACAATAGACATTCATAGCAAGACTGGCTATAGTACTTGAAGAAATGAAACATTGGATGCCGCCAGTTTTTTCTTCGATCAGGTCTGAAAATTTTATGATACCCTCAGCTAAAATTCTTACGTCATTTTGACAGTACGCGAGCATCTCCTTTTGGTGATCATACTCCTCGCCGCTTAAAGCACGTTTTTGGTGCCAGGCGATTAGCTGTCTTTTCTCTTCGGGGGACAAACTATCGGGATCAAAATACTTAAGATCCGGAATTTTGCCTACATAATTTTGATTATTTGGGGTATTAAATAAGTATGGGAAAGATCACTTCCGCAAGTTGCCAGATAAGCCCAAAGTTTTGGGTAATTTTGACAGTTTAATTCCCATGTATAAGTAACTATCCCTGAACACAATATGCCCGTTCCCGACTCTCAATTCAATAATCTTTTGCCCCGTCATAGTTAAATCTACGGAAAGATGCTCGGTCTCTATAAGATGGAGCTACATAATGGATATCATAACGACTCCCATTATGTGATAACACAATGACCTTGTCAAACCCTTGACGAGGTGTTAACACGAACTTAACAAACCCACCAAGAGTTTTAAAAGAAAACTCACGATTTCCGTTTTCATCTCCACATATACGGCACGTATCGTCCAACGAATTACCCTTGCATGAGTAACAAATTAGTTGTGTACACACAAGATTTACATCATGCTGCTGTTCCCCCTTAACATTCATATCCAGTAGCATAGTTTCTACATCGAATACAATGTACAAATACTTTTCGACCCGGGTAAGGCTTTCTTTCTGAACATAGCAAACGTGGTTTCGGTTAACATGTATGTTACATGCTTTACACAACCGCTCACCACATTCGTGTTCAGATTTACGTCGTCGTCTTAAATCATACATTACGCCACACTCATTACATACCCTGACTAACTCACATTCGCTTTTGCCACGTTTTGTTACATCTTTATGATTGTTGAAACATTCATTCGATGAAAACAATCTATGACAATCATCACATTCCCGTTTAATTTCAGAGGTAACTAATTCATGGTATTTTTCACAAGCTGAACACTTGAATTCGCACTTATGATAAAGCCCATTATTATTGTACCCCTGCAAACATGATTTACAAAATCCTCTTGTACCTAATAAGTTTAGAATACTTCCAATCAATTGATAGTGATTCTTTACGTATAGGATATATATCTGTTTACCACCTTTTATACCCGGATATAACACATGAAATTCCCGACTATTAAGTTTCCTTTCAAAGATAATGATTTGGTACTTGGACGCGAGATGGCTCTGTATCCTTTTTGCGTCTTCGAGAGTACACCCGTTTTGTTCACCAGGTTCTATGTTTAATCTTTCACATAATTTAACAGCCTGATTTAACAAACGCTTTGGATGATTCTTTAATTCATACAGTTGTTGACGTTTTTGATTAGCCCTTGCCATCCCCAGAATTATACTCTTTGGGAGGCAGTATACATCCTTCTCCATTGGAAATACCTTGTCTTCTAAAAATTTACCCAACGGTGCATATTTCTTGATGGTTCGATTCCGCGTTTTTCCTCTTCCTTTACGGAGATGCACACTATGCACCTTAAACGTGACATCACCTCCGATCAGAAACTCCTCATTGCTATTGAGGGTATTTTCCACTACAGAGAAGAGGGCTTCCGGATTCAATTCAGATTTTTTCCGCCATGAAAGATAAATTGGCTTATTTAACTTCGAGGCACTGCTCTCGATAGTTAATCCTATATAGGTGTTCTTGTCAACATCCTTTATTGTATGGGTCATTACAAAATCAAACAGATTTCGTATATATTTTTCCGGGTCTTCGATTCCGTTTGAACCCATACACTTAATGGTTAGCTCTGTCCCCTTTAGCCCGAAGTACGCATAATTACGGGATGTACTCCTTACAATCTTAAAATTTGGCACACCCGTACCATCCATTGTCTTAGGTACATCCTCAGAACTCACAGAACCAGATCCTACTAAGTTTATAGGTTCCCCAGAACTTGCAGAGCTTGGCCCTGGCAAGTTTATAGGTTCCCCAGAACTTGCAGAACTTGGTCCTGGTAAGTTCACAGGATCACCTAATAGCTCGCGAGTGATTTCATCAGATAAACCATCTGTTTTACCAGATATTATCAGCTGGTTCAGCTTTTCACAAGCCTGATTTTTTATATCATCCTCACGAAAGAATCCGCACTGATATAGATCAGAAATATCAGCAGCGGATTCACAGCTTGCCAAAATAATTTCCTGAACAACCCCATAATGCCTAAATAGCGCTTGCAAAAAACGTTCATATTCAGGACTACGTACACGCACCCCATTTTTATGAATTTTTTCTAATATCATTTTCCATGTATAAAATGTAAGTTCGGGTGCCTCGAATCCAAAGCGTTCGGCCAAGGTTAACAGTTGAGTTAGATCGTTTACACCTGTAGAAGCCATCTGTAATCAAATATATATTCAAGTTAAATTCACAGTATTTTCACTGACCGCACAACGATAATAGTAAATCACAAATTCAGTTTTAAGTTTATCGACAATACACTTAAAAGTTTATCATTATTGCACTAATATTTGCCGTTAACTATAATAATAAATCTTCTCGTAACTTTTCTTTCAGTTTACCGAACACACTGTTTAACTTTATTGGTAATATCTTCACTAGTTTCCGCTATCACCAGTTTACAGTTTGTCGTAATAAAATTTTCTTCAGACTAATTGCACCACGTAGTATAAACCATGAACGTCTTCACAATTTCAATAATTCTTCACTACTGACTGACCGATCAATTTTACCTGTTTTATATGCACGAAAATGTTGTAAATTTCACACGAAGTTTTCCGAAAATTAGCGAAATTTTCCGAACTTTGCCGAAGATTGCCGAAAATTCCCAATCCTATACTAACACTGTTTATGAAAATATAATTAAATGTTTAGCGACAGATCCTGATAAGTATAACTCCGTAAGTTTTTCAGTTTACAGAATCGGCAAATCCACTCACAGTTTCCGATATCACTAAATGACAAAATCCTATAATATTTATCTAACTGTTTTGCAATTGCAGCACACAACGTACAAACAGGAACGTCTTCTATACTGATTCGCCGCGGCTTGATGCGCTGTATTTATACTTTCGAAAATGTAATCTCGTACCCAAACGTATTTAGCTTGTAATCTCGTACCCAGATACAGTTACTTTAAAGTCTCGTACCCAATCGTGCTCAGTTTGTAATCTCGTACCCAGATAATTTAGTTTGCAATCTCGTACCCAGACGTATTAAATCACGAAAATATTTTCTAAACTAATAATGTTATTTTACAAACAGGTATTATTATTTAAAGTCATGTGACATTTTTCGAAGATTTCCGAATTTAACCGAATGTTTCCGAATATTTATTTTTCACGGACAATAATACTTTCGTATTTGAAAAATTGAACATATCTGATGTGAACATTCCAAAGAATAAAAATCATTTTAAAATAACATTGGCAATAAAAAGAACAAAGTAGTAATAAACAGAAACACAAATTAATAAAAATAACATAGTAAACAAAACATATCAAAGAAGAAATAATTTAGCAAAAATCAAATAAGAAACAAGGTTAGAAAAAGTTTTAAAATAGTTTATGACCCAAAGCATCAGAACTTTATCAGACGAACAATATAGCAGAGATTTAAAGAATATAGATAATTAATCCACATAGGTTAGGTAAACCATATTTAATTAAGCCAATTATTAAACAAATGATTGCATAGAAATAGCAGATTTCAAAGATACTTAGCTAATGCAATTTTATTCAACAAAGATTAGCAAAAGAGAGCATTAGGATAGTTAATTGTTACAAATCGAAGTTAAAGGCCAACCAACAAAACATAGCACATCAACAAGAAATTAATAGAATAGCAATAGTATAAAAATAGCAGAGAATAAACAAACTTGAAGCCAAATAAGAAAAAGAAGAATGGTTAGGAAAAAGCACATTTAGTTTAAAAAAATATTTAGCAGTTCACAACTTTTAACAAGTTTCGAAACAATTAACAACTATTTTTTAAACGTTTACACAAATAATTAACACTGAGTTTATTTTAGTACACTCACATATTGTTCGAACAAGTTACACATGTGAACAAATAAAATAATCACAATCATAGATTGTTCAGAATTTCAGTTCATAGGAAGCGTACGAATTAAAAATGTAAAGTAGCATAAAATGTATAAGTAAAAAGTAACACACATTAAATATTTTTCTGATAATGTAGCTTTATAATACAATTTTTTAAATTCTGTTTTAATGTATTTTGTAACGCATGATTCATTTATTTATTACTAAAAATATTATTCACTTGTAATGTTAATTTTCATTAAGTAAGTGTTAATTATATTTGTATCTTCTACTTTGATAGCCATTTATATTCTAACTGATAAAATGAAGAATGTCTTGTATTAGTAAAACTTTTCATATTTCTAATTTACTTGTGTCGATACTTTGAAATTGTTATACGTATTTACATTATACAAAATTAAAAAAATTCAAGTTTAAAAAAACAAAGATGCAATTTTAAAATTAAAAAAATGCAAGTTGTAAAACAAAAAGTGTAGCTTTGAAAAATAAAAAAAAATGTTTTGAAAAAAAAAATTTTTGCACATGATCATAAATGTTCAGTTAATTTTGTTTTTAACTGTAAATGTTAATGTTTATTTTCAATTGACATTAAATTCTTGCAATGCAATTCTTTATATGTTTACATGAAACTTTTGCAAAATAAAAAATGCAAAAAAGTAATTAAAATTTAAATGAGTTGCAAACGAAAATATAATTTTACATGATCTTAAATATTCATTAAGTTTGTGTACTTAAACACATGTAAAGTTAATTTACTCAAAATTATTTGTGTCTTTAATTATATTCTCTTTATATTATAGTTTCATTAGATTAAAATATTGTTTTTATTAATTCCTTTATGTAAGTAACAAAATATTTTATTTCTATTTATTAGCAAGTTTTAAAGTTTAACAAAAAAATGTATATGAACACTTACCACCGCTGGAAAAACTGGAAATCCTTATCTAAATGTTCTTAGATGCCGAATAAAATATGATAAGTGGTAAATTCACAGTTGAGGGTGCAACACTTGAATGCTGTAATAATAAAGAAAGACCATATTACTTTACGTGAAACAAAAATTTGAAAATGTGTATTACTAAACTGTAGAAATTAATTTGCAAAAATTTAACTATGTTGCATGCTACAAAAAATTTTTAAGCGGTGTTAACAAAACTGCATGCTGAAAAAATACTTACATGTATATTGTGAACAGAAAATAAATTCAAAGAAAAAAATGTATGCAAGAAAAATTTACCATTTGTTAACAAAAACGTTACGCAAAACAAATGCAGGTTCTCAAAAAATAAGTAATGCAAAAAAATTCTTTCAAAGTGATCTGCATGTTACAAAATAATGCAGGCTTTCAAAAAATAACTGATGCAAAATAATTCTTTCATAAAGTAATCTGCATGCTACACAAGCTCAGTGCAGCTACGCTGTGAACTTGTAAATAATTCGTTTGCTGAGCAAACTCCTTGTTAACTTTAATTTGATCGCTTGCTAATCAAGCTCAGAACACTTACAGTGTGAACTTACAAAAAAAAATCTTAAGCACAAACTATTACGTAAGTTGTCAATGATACTTACTTTACTTCTGTGAACTTTGATACTTTGGAATTCTGAATTCCGCTGCAACTTTTACTCCAATTAACTGCCTCCAATTAGATGACCTGAAACAAAGAAACATTACTAAGTAACACTTGTAATTTATTTTCCTAATCATTTTTATGATTTGCTTCTTATTTTTTATTGGTTCGTATCTTTTTATTATTTCGCTTGGTACACAAGCTCAGAAGAATTATATTCCGAAAGATTAATTATTTATTCTCTCGTCTGTTACACAAACTCGTTTTTAAAATTGTAAAGAGCAAATTTCATTTGAGAACTTGTAAATTAGTCGGAACAACTATGCTGTGAATATCAGAATGTTTAATCAAACTAACTTAACATAACTTAAGCTAACCTTTCTTTTTATTTTTACTTTGTTTTAAATGTACTTTCTTATATATTTGACTATTTCTACTTGTTCTTTTAATGTTCCTTTCTTATATATTTGACTATTTCTACTTGGTCTTTTAATGTTCCTTTTTATATGTTTAACTATTTCTACTTGGTCTTTTAATGTTTCTTTCTTAACTTTGACGTATCATTTTCTGTGAAAACTTCTTATTAATTTAACCTCTCGTAATAAATTACTCGAACACTTATAGAAAAAAAATTCTTATAGAAACTCGTAAGAGCAGCTACGCTGCGATCATTTTATTCGTTCGTTTGCTGTGCAAACTCTTTGTTATCTTTAATTTGATTGCTTGGTACACAAGCTCAGAGCAGCTACGCTGCGAAACTTACAAAAATTTCTTATTTCACTATTTCGTATTATTTTCAATAATATTCTTGCACCAACATAAATGGTCTATTTAAGTACAAAGGAATAAAAAAAAATACCTTTGGTAGCAGAAAATATCTTGCTCCTCTAATACTTCTGATGGTCACTTATGACAGTTCTACAAAGGGTAACCTAAAAAAATATATCATAACAAGTGTTAGAGCATGTGTTGTAGTGTATAAAATCTTATACCTAACTATATATCTATATTTACATTAGAGATATATCTATATCTATATATATGTATATCTATATCTATATATCTATATATAGCTATATATATATATATATATATATATATATATATATATATATAAGTATATCTATATCTATATATCTATATATAGCTATATATATATCTATATCTATAAGTATATCTATCTATCGATATATATTTATATTTACATTAGAGATATATCTATATCTATATCTATGTATATCTATATCTATATATCTATATATAGCTATATATATATATATATCTATATCTATAAGTATATCTATATCTATATATCTATATATAGCTATATATATATATATATATATATATATATATATAAGTATATCTATCTATATCTATAACTATATCTATCTTATTTGTTAGTATAGTATATGGTATGCCTTATATAAGATAGAAGAACATGATATTGGGTGTATCTAAAGATATATATTTCTGAAATATGTATAAATCATTTGTTTCTGTTAGAATTAAATTTTCAAATATCAGTATTAAGACACTAGGAAGAGGTGGCAGGAAAAGGTATACAGGAGATGTCAATGGAGTTTTGATAAGTTACAAAAAAACTAAAGGAAACATTTATAAAAATCGGCTACGAAAACAGAGTACAAAAAACAATACAAAGTAAAAACAAAGGCAGGCATAAGAAGAAAACATGCATAAAGACAAATGACAAAACATAACAAATTTGAATTATACACAAACAGAAAGCTTCTGCTATATACAGAAAGATAAAAAACATATGATAGCTAATGTCAAATAGTTTGGGTTAGGTTAAAGAATATATAATAGAATAACAGACAAACATCTTGAAAAAATACAAGTAGTAGTACTAATAATAGTAAATAGCAGCAAAAGCCAAGCAAGAAAAAAAACTAAACACAATAGAATAGTACTCAAGCAGGTTAAGAAATTCTACTAGTAACGCTAGTACCAAATAGCAGAAAAACCAAGCAAGGAAAATACTAAACGCAATAGAATAGCAAGCAACCATTTTAAGAAATATATAATGCTATCACAATAAGGAACCCATACACCACTCTTAAAATCATTTACAAAGAGGAGCACAATTGGAAATTCTAAGAGACATCTAATAATAGAATTGGTAACAGACATATAATAGCAAACAGGGAGACAGAAAACTTTTCAAATAGCTTAAGGTTAGTTCAAGATAGGAACAAACTTGAGCATGCATTAATTAAAAGCATCATACTGGTTTAGCGTTAAGAAGTAGCGAACTTATTAGTTAGCAAGTAAAAGCAAAACATGAGCTTAAGTTTAGAGTTTAGGAAACATTTAAAGCTTAGTTGTTGTTCTGTGTGGGTGTAAAACACTGTCACTTACTCTGAGGGAAGAACATAAACTAAAAGTATTTGAAAACAAGATCCTAAAACAAATATTCAGTCCTCGGAAATGGAAAATGGCAGAAACTTCATAACGAGGAACTACATAATTTATATGGTTTACCCAACATTGTTAGGATCGTCAAGTCTAGGTGGGCAAATCATGTAGCTAAAATGGAAAAACGCTTTCAAACTCTTGACTGGAAGATCAGTCGGAAAACAACCATTAGGAAGACCTAGGCGCAGCTGGAAGGAAAATATTAAGATGGATCTCGCAGAGATTGGAATACAAAGTGAAAATTGATGCAAGGATAGAACTCATTGGAGAGCTTCTGTGAACCTCCGGGTTCCATAAAGTTAGTTAGTTAGTTAGTTAAAGCTTAGTTGCGGACAAGATCTTAAAGTTTAAAATAATTCAAAACAAATTATTCAGATCATGACCATATTGGCGTTTATTAAGTATTGTAGGTCATTGGCAATTGACGAATGAGGCAAAGCACAAATACAATAAATTAAATATAGTTCACATTAAAAAGTACAATAACCGCAGGAATAAAAGTAGCGGCAGCAAAGTAAAAGAGAAAATCATGTAGTACAACAAACAGAAAGACAATATTTAGCGATCCATACCATGAAAACAAAGGATAGATATATTACATAACAAGTGAAGGTGACTGGGTTAATCAAACAAAAGCAAGAATATGTTAGCTAAAACATAGGTGGAAAAAATACCAAAGAAAGAGCAGATCAGGATGTAATTTATGTAAAATTTAATTGCGAGGTCATCAAAATTAGGGTAGCACACAATAAATTGGAATAGCTTAGGTTAGGACAGGTTACATAAAAAGGAGTCAAACTCAAGCAAGAGAAGATACTAATCTGTAAGAGATGGATTGTTAATGGTACTTTACTTAGTTTTTTATCTACTTCATCATATTATTCTATAAAAAGAGATAGACATACATAAAAAAAGAGAAATATTCAATAGAAATAAACCAACGAAAGAAAGAGACAATTTAGAAGCTGATCAAGGAAGGAGTAAAATAGATATAAATAAATGAGTGCAAATAGTACAAAAGGTGAAATACAAATCTAATAGCATTCCACATAAAACAAAATAAGTAAAAATAGTTAGAGAGAAACACAAAGAAAAGAAAAGAAACTTTGATTAGAAAAAAGGGGATACAGGCAAAGGAAGAAAAAAAGAGGCATACATGCAAAAGTTTACATGATAGTAGAAAAAAGAAGGTTAGATTACAAGCGGAACAAAGAAATAGCAGCAAAGCAACAAGTAGTACCCGATATTTGATAGTTCACATGCAACCAATAGGAGTAGTAGTAGTGGTAGTAGTAGTAGTAATAGTAGTAGCGATAGTACTAGCAGTAGTAGCAGTAGTAGCAGCGGTAGTACTAATAGAGTATTAGAAGCAGTAGTAATTGTGGCAGTGGTAATAGTAGTAGTACTAGTAGTAGTGGTGGTATTAGTAATAGTAGTAGTGGTAGAATACTAATAACAGTAGTGGCTAACATTGGTAATACTACTACTCGATAGTAGTAGTAATAGCGGTAGCGGTAGTACTAATAGTAGTAGTAGTAGTAGTAGTAGTAGTAGTAAAGGTGGGAGTAGTAGTAGTAGCAGTGGTAGTGGTGATAGAGTATTAGTAGCAGTAGTGATGGCAATACTAGTAGTCGGTAGTAGTAGTAGTAGTAGTGGGAGTAGCAATAGTAGTAGTACTAGTAGTAGGGATAGTAGTAGTAGTAGCAATGATAGTAATGGTAGAATACTAGTGGCACTAGTGGCGGTGACACTGGTAATACTAGTAGTCGGTAGTAGTAGTAGTGGTGGTATTAGTAATAGTAGTAGTAGTAGTGGTAGTAATAGTAGTAGTAGTGGTAGTAGCAATAGTTGTACTAATAATAGGCGTTCATGCAGTTTCAACGATCATGTGTTTTACATATATAAAGTATCTGTAATTCAAAGTTAGTTACTTAAAAATCCACGGTAAATACATATGTAGCGGACTCAACTTATACAAATTTACTTTAAATTAGATACTTTCTGTTACATATACAGTAAGGTTCCATATACGTAGGCTCTCATTGGGTAAGCATTTATCTAATGTAGGGTTCCAGGGTAAGCATTCTACATTGAACTTAATTAGTGACTATTTATAAGAAAAAAGGGATGCCTAAATTTATTCATTATTATTGGTAAGCTTGAAAATGAATCTTTACAATGTATCAGCTATATTTTCTAACAATATCAATAACTTGGTCCTATCTACAAATATAAGTTAGACAAATAATGAACAGATTTTTTCTTAGTTTCACATGTGTCAGTGTCTTGAACAATAGTATTCACATTGAACTGAAACAAGTGTTTTTGCTTCTATTATTCATATTGACTACTCCTTATACTTTCACGAATATTAACAGCGTACAGTTCTTCCGCCTCTGATTATATTGAAATCTAATTAAACTCGTATTCTATTTATAGTTAAAATTGCGTCCATTTAACTCGAATGTATACCATACTCAATTGTAAAATTGTGGGGCCAATGCTAGAAATTCTTGGTTCAACAAATCCTGTAGCGTTCTCATGACAAAAAAACAAGTGTTTTGTATAAATTGTAGTGAACAATCAGCGTAATCGTGGGTTTTTTATATATACTTTTTTCAACAGCTTTCTTTGTAAAGCAAATCATTATAAAAGATTCATTCCTCATAATCACCATAAACTGAAAAATACTGATTCTTTAACAACTACATACAAAATTTCCCTCTGCCCCAATCTTAGGGGTGCTAAAGTGTTGTGAGTTCCATGTCCGGTCAAGTAATTTCATATCAATTTTAAATCTTATATAAATTGTGGTGGGACCCCACCCGGCCTTTGGCTTACATTTAAAAGAAGATTGGTGAGTATTTTTCGAAAGTCATAATTGTGGGACGCTAAAGTAAAATAAGTCGTCTCAATATAATAATAAATTTCAAAGAATAAATTGAAATATGATAGTATCGCTGGTTGTATGCAACCCAGCGGTACATAGGTGCTTATCTAGTCTACATAACATTTTAGGCACTTTTCTATTAAATATGTTTGGTATCGTTCCCTAAAGTATATGTATTTCTTCCCTGTATAGTTAAACCTCCTGTACGCTAAGCATTTTAAATATCAAAATACACAAGTCTCGGCATGTCCTCAAATAAGTCATTATCCAAGGTAGCCTAGAAAATCTAAAATCTTAATTCCAATTCTATATACATTTCTGAGTATTGTCCTAAACATCCCACTAATCAACCTTACAAGCATTGAGGAGTGCTATAACATTTTTTCGACGGCATCAAATATTTTAAGGAAGCTAAAGACTCTAATCGATAATTAAGAAATTTCATTTAAATTTTTTGTCCATCTAAACGATTTCTCATTTGTATTATCAAACGGAAATAGATATAAAACAAATCCGGTACGCTAATATTCAAATATTACTGTAAACAAGGCTGCGAAAACACAATTTATAATGTATACTGTTCAACTTATTTTACACAAATACGGAACTAATAGCTAATTTGATAATTACGATATAAAATTATGTTTCCAATAATATTGAAACTCAATCGGGTAAAAATCAAATTTAGTTTATGAAATACTAGTTTCAATAAAGTCAAATAGTATGCTACAAACAAAATTCAAGAGTACTATAACTCGTTGTATCTAAAATTGTGTCTACGGACCCTGTAATCATCATTATTTCTTAATAAAAAATGTAATCTACAAACTAAAATACAGTGTAATTAATCTAAATAGCAAATCAATACAACTACTCCTTTATATAGTCTTAGTATTAATCAATTTGTCCTCATACCAAAATATTTCCTATATTTCTTTAATTGTGGGGAAAATCAGTAATAGAGTGCTTACTTCAAAGCCAAGTTAGGGCATTATAACAATGTCCATAGATTTTTCGGGGTTCTATCTATTTTAATGGGTCAAAATAACCACCATTTCCCTCATAACTTAGCAACTATAATTGTAAAAAGTCAGTATTATTCCTCAGGTCATTATAACTAAGTTTTTCCTCAAGTGACTTAAAACAATATAATGCAGTAAACAAAGTGAGAGAATTCTTTAAATTTGTTCTATCAATCTCCAAAACTTTAAAAACCCGTGTGTGCCGTCCGTTTTTTTTAAAATTACTAACAGTCTTTAGAATCTCAAACCAAACAAAGCGGCGCTACTAATTCAATAATATATATCTCATATAATTACACCGTTGGAGGTTCATGTCTCAAATAGCCATAACTTTGAAACTTATGTTTCGCCACCCATTTTAAAAAAAAGTAATAACTTAGTTCATACACTCTATCCGATGTCCTTAAGTGTCAATATTAACTGTATTACGCTATTTCAGCATTTATGAATCTATTCGCTTTGCTTCACTCTAAATTTTCTATGACATCCAATATATTAAATCTGTTCTTTCGGTTTACGCGATTTCTACTTTCATTTAAACTGCTCGCCATAAAATTTAATTTTATATGCGTCAAAAAGAAATAACATCTATAAAGTATTAAAGTTTTCTCGGAGTATCATATACGGTTTTAGCACGGTGGAGGTCCCCCCCCCATGTTACTTCCTGTGGTTCAGGAATATAATAAAATATAGGTCTGTGTCTCCTATAGCCTAGCTGTTAAAAGTAATAATAAAACTTGTTCCTTACTAATCAATTACCGTACACGCCCTAGTTGTGGGAGACCCACCAATGGGGAAGCAATGCTAAGCTATGGCTCATATACCCCACAGTTCTAAATGAACTCTACGTATTATCTTGGACTTTAAACGTAATTTTACTCAATAACCGTAAAATTGAAAAAAGTACATTTTCGATGAGTCATAATCCAAAAGATCTAAGTGGGAAAATAAAATTCAATTACAAGGCTAATATAAGAAATAACAGTACGTCCAATAAGCGTAGACTCCTCTCATTATGAAGCGTAAAGCATCTAGATGTTAATGGAAATTATTCTACAATTACATCTCATGACTTGTCCCTAGCTGGACACTCCTTATTTTTTTACTGCTACCAACTCGCTGAATACTCACAAAATTTTAGAATTCAAACCCTTTAAACTTAAATATTCTGTCACGCAGCAATTCCTGTAACATTGGCAATGCCCCCATTTCATATAAAGTCAATACTTTATACTATCGGTATGTGAAATCAACAATAAAAAGTTTAGTAAAAAATGACAATAAGGGAACAACATAAATGTAATTCATTAGACTTGACATCACAATTTAATAGTCATATTACAAAATAAGGAAAACAAACGTAATGATGATAAAAGGGACTGAAAAACAACCAAATAAGATAATATTCTTGCAATTAATCCTTTTTTCGCAAAACGAAGGATTCTCTCTTTATATATAATCTCAAATTGATTCCTAGTTAGAAAACCTTAAACACCAACGTGATAAATACGCATTTCACACTAGTAAACTCCAATAAATCACTTCAACAAATAGCGTTTCCTACAACTTTGATTCAAATTCTGTACTGCACAATAATGAAATACAAAAAAACAAAGTTTGAAATCGAGCTCAAGATGCGCAAAATTCCAGCTCAATAATAATAATAATAATAATAATAATAATAATAATAATAATAATAATAATAATAATAATAGAGCTTGTTTACTGCTAAACTTTTTTAGCGTATGTGTCTTCGGCAATTAATTCTTTTATTCCTACAAAGTAGTATTCAGTTCTGCTTTCCCTTGCTTACATTCATCAAAGTTTGTTCGTTTCATTAAAAAAAATCGGTGCTGAACAGGCCTATAAACTCAAACTTAAGTACAATCAACATAATAAAACAAATCTCTTTCAATAAAACAAAGTTTAAAACGAAATATCAATTTCATGAATTAATCAATCTTTGCAATATTTAATTCTATATTTTCTATGTATAAAATTAGCTAAAGTTTTCTTACCTTAATTCTGCATAAGCGCTGAAACAATCTTCGTTGTCAATACAGCTAGCTGCAGAAATCAAACACCAAACTAGTACACCCAATAAATTCTAATACGACCACACTAAATCTTCTCTATACCAAGCGCAGTACTCGGCATATAATAAAACGGCTATGGTCGGTCATGTATTTATAAAGTCCTTCAATTCCGTCAAAGCATAAGTTCATTTATTTACCCTCCTTTCTCCTATCTATGATTAGTTACAAATATCTTACAACTTTCTACCATTATGCTTATTTAAAAAAAATAGATAAAATCTGATTTCCTCATGCATTTTCATCAGATATAATAAATGAGGGGTCAGTCTCCTGCCTTGTCCTAGTTTTTGGGTTAAGCATTCAGTTAACCAATTTATTTATTTCATTTCTAGCCAACATGTTATTCCAAAATAAGATTGCACATAAAAGAGAAAATTGTGGAAACCGTTTACTGATTACATAGCAATAACTCAGTAAATAACGACACCAGTATACATAGCACTTTCTTTCCTTAACTAGCATTCCATCAAAGTAACCTTTAGTGGGCATTCCTTTCAAATCGTCTATTGGTACAGTTAGAGCCGACTTGCAGACATAAATATCTTCACATAAGTAAATCTTAAAATATCTAAAGAGTCACCGTAAAGTGGTTCTTTTTAGATAATATCACTCATTGTGCCATCACTGCAAATAATATCATCTATAGGAGAAAGTCCCATAGCGGTTCAGAAAATAGCACTAGAAATCAAAGCATGTATTTATTTCAACAGCTGTGGTTATTAAACAGATATTGTCTACATTTATAACTCGTCAACCGTCCTCATTTCAAAAATATTTTATAGTTCTTGTGTACATCAGAATAGACACAACCATCAAAAATAATATTTCAACAAGCTGTATTTCAATTAGAGGTAAATGACATTTTAAAAATAAATATGTTCCACATGATTTCAAGGCTGAGTTCCAAATTTCCAATAACAACGAATATCCCGCTTCAAACACACCAAAACCCATCGCTAAGGGTTCATTCCAAGCAGGTCATATATCTTGTCTTGTTCTCCGACTCATTGTAATACAAAATTCTGCCACATGATGTCGCCACCTCCTTATACGCAAAGAGAAATTTATCTTCGAAAGTATTAACACACAAAGAAAAATGCATAGCTGGATTGTCTTTGATTTTCTTTCAGCAACGTATCGTAAACCGTTGTCACCGCTGTACCGTAAAAAATATCAAATATTTTATAGTGTAATTTCCAGTATTTATAATTCCATGTACTTAAACAATATTTAAATCAACTATTTTTCCTAAATAATTATAATATATGAAAATGTTATTGTAACAATAAATACTAGGCTGTTCGAAAAAAATCAAGTTCATTCTAGAAATAATTAAAGATTTTAAAAAAAACTCCGGGCTCAAAAGACCAGTTCATAAACGGTCGGTGCGGTTCGTGTGTTATCGGCGTGCTTCGTCAAAGAACATCAGTGGTGATATCAAAGGTAACTTGTCTTCCTACTTAAGTTAAAGTATCGGGCAACATACAAAGTGTGCCGGTATCTATAAAGGAAAATACCATTAGCGTCCACGGCTACCGAGCGGCGGGGCTGAAAACTCGCAATGGTAATGGCGCCAGTGCAAAGCTAACGTTCAATACAGCGCGGCTGTCGGGCAGTCGGTAATATACAAAGTAGACGGGCGGAAAAAGTATAAAGGGAACTCGCATTACGGTCAGACAGTAATGGCGCCAGCGGCACCATCTGCCACGCGTTATCACTTCAATTACATACGTCATACTCTTTTCACGACTTCAATTACATGCACCATACTCGATCATAATTTCATTTGCACACGTCATACTCTTTCATGAGTTCAATTACATACGTCATACCCCTTCATGATTTCAATTACCCACGTCATACTCTTTCATGAGTTCAATTACCAAAAAGGTCATACAACACAGTAATCCACGGATTAATCCGAGGATTTCTTTACGTTTGCTGCATACTCCTACTGAAGTAGCACAACTCAAGCAACCAAGCAGCACTACTTGAAGCAATGCGCAGAGTAGTATATCAACATGGGATACGTTTACGAACGTTTTTGTGGAACATTTTTGTCCTTTACATCGGCGAAGAATATTACAATAAATTCTCGACTGATTTTAACCCCAAGCAGTGGGGATGATTGAAACGTGTTAAGTGATGTGTGTCATATTACATCAAAATTGTATCGCATATGAAAAGAGAGAAACAACATCAAATTTGGAATACGCTCTTAATATGAAACGCATCATTGTTTCCTTAGCAATGTGCTGCCAACTTGTGAAATTATTGTCAACATGAAGACGCGATCTTGTCTTGTTTAGGTAGGGGCAGCTTTGGAAGCAAAGCTTTTAGTTTCAGGGCAAAATAATTATGTAGTGAGAGAGTTTTAAAAAGTTTCAATTTTTCGTTTTTTTTTTCTTTTTACTGAAATAAATATGCATTTCAATTCTGTTATGTAATTTCATATATATATATATATATATATATATATATATATATATATATATATATATATATATATATATATATATATATATATATAGAGAGAGAGAGAGAGAGAGAGAGAGAGAGAGAGAGAGGTACTGTTCTATATGGGCGTGAAAATTAAGTTTGAGTAAGTTTGCAGAAATTTAGCGTGTATATGTGTGAGGAAATTAGTATCCAAAGCTGTGATTTTCCCAATATGGAATATTAACTTGATCCGAATACGAAATATTCCAATATAGGATCAGACATACGCGAACTAAATAAATAATCTTGAAAAGCTGTTAACTGAATAATATGATAAACATATTGTTTGTAGGGGGTGTTTCAAAACAACACCGACAATATTTGTGAGGTGATTCCTGGCACCAAGCTAAGACGAGAAACATAGACCAATGTGGGTACACAAATGCTTCATTTCGGAGTTATATGCTGCCGAAAAACATGAACAAATGAACTTTAAAGATCCATAATTCCAATACTATGGGACCCACCGTACTCGGGTCAACACTTCACTTCGGAACTAAAATTGATGCTATCCAAAAATTCATGTTTCAGAATCCTAAGGTATTCACGCAACAATTTTTATGGAGGCAGTTTGGCTACGGGCATATAATTTGAATCACTCACCAACTACATCTATAAAAACTGTTGCGGAAGTACTGCAGGATTCTGAAACATGAATATTTAGAAAGGACATATACCAGTTCCTCAGTGGAGTCTTGATCCGACTACAATAGGTCCCATAGTATTCGAGCTATGGACTTTTTAACTTCATTTTTTTTTCACGTTTTCTGTAGCCTATAACTCTGAAAGCAAGTATTTGTGCACCCTGGTTTGTCTATACTTTTCGTCTTATTTTGGTGTCAGGAATCACATTCCAAACGTTGTCAGTGTTGTTTTGAAACACACTATATATAGTTTTAACACATATATATAGGGGAAACCGGGGTATTCGCAAACACTGAGGTAATGCCGAACACCTATGTTTACGCCAAGGGAAGTTTGTTGGAAAACAGACAATTTTCTGCAAGCTAGCAGAGAGACCTGGAAAGTGTAGAATAAATTAGGTGACAGTCAGTAGAATGGATTGCCAGGAATAAGACGTTTTGTTGCTTTTTGTCGATTCACTTATAAAGTTGATTCAACAATGTAGGCAAAGTTATGGCTCTTATCTATATTGTTACAGATGAGGTTATATATTCCCCATATTTGAGCATTATTTCTTTGTAATCTTACTAGCCTATTTGCAGTTAGTTTCAATTTTAACAATAAAATGGCGCCTCATGGTGAAATGCCAGACAGAATGTTCGCCATTAGCCCGGAGTGTTCGGGATTGCATCATGGTGTGAAATAAATTACATAAAAAATAGCTTTTTATTTTATTGAAAAGTAAGTAATAAGTTGATGAAATTGGTTTGGGAAATAGATCATATCTTGGTAATAAGCATTATTAGCTTTATTAATTAGAATAGTTTGCTATATTTATTATTTGCTAAAGTTGTGTCTGTAATTATAATTCTTATTAAAGATTTAAATATTACATTAGATATATTTTAATGCATTTTAATGCATTTCCCTTGTTTTGGTAAATAAACTTTTAAAGTAAACAGTATGTTCGGGATTACCCCGACTACTGGGGCAACCACAAACATAGGTACATTTTTAAAACATCTCACTGATGTGGTGAAAAATGTTAATGTTGACTTTCCTCTGCACTTTAGTAAACAGAAAAAAAACTCCAAGCTTTCTGTACACAAAAATCTTAATTTTATCTTAAAAAACGAAAGGATTATTTATAATCAAGGCTTAAGTGTTTGTGAATACTCCGGTCTTCCCTATATATACCCGGTACTCCGGTATCATATTACTGCGATCGGAGTTCGCAGAAACAGAGTTTCGTTTTTCTCAATGTCACAGAGTAAAACGCACTGCGCATGGGTATAAAGGAATGTTCATAATAAATAATTGGCTATTGTTTGGACTCTTCTTAGTATCTAAATTGCTTAATCCATGGACCAGCATAGCAAATAATATTTCCTTCTTATATGTTAAAACTGTATATACAGGGTAACTCAAAATAAGTATTACAAGCCAATATCTCGTGATCTAAAAATATTAACTCAATGTACAACACAGAGGAGCCTTAAAGATGAGTTAAATACGAGGTTCCACCTCCCCCACTTCGGGGGAGGGGGTATACGTGAAATTTTCAAATGGAAACATAGGTCGAGTGATACCTCGTTCGAAAGAGCTTGGAAAATAGAATTTTTTGTGGGAAACAATTTTTGATATGGGGCACAATTTTCACGATGGGCCCCCAAAATGGTCCTGTAAAAGATAAAATTTCCGATACTTCTAAATCAGAAACGGTTGAGTAGAAAATGATGAAACAAAGAAAAAGGAAAAAGCCATAGGCAACGTGGAATAGTGTTGTCGCGGTGTTCCCAGGGCCCCCATGATGGGACCCCGGGACCAACTTGAAAATTTCAAATGGGAATATAGGTCTAGTGATACCTTGTTTGATAGATCGTGTAAAACCAACCAGCTTAGTACAAAATTTGTTTTGATTTCAGGCAAACTGGTTTCAAAATGGCCGCCGAAAATTTGTACTAAGCTGTTTGGTTTTCCACGATCTATCAAAAAAGGTATCACTAGACCTATATTCCCATTTGAAATTTTAAAGTTGGTTCCGGGGCCCCATGATGGGTGCCCTGAGGACACCGCGATAACACCATTCCACGTTGCCTATGACTTTTTCCTTTTTATTTATTTATTTTTTTTGGTTCATCGTTTTCTACTCAACCGTTTCTGATTTATAAGAACTGGAAATTGTTTCTGATACGCGACCATTTTTGTGGCCCATCTTGAAAACGGTGCTCCATATCAAAAATCGGTTCCTACAAAACTTTTCAATTTTCAAGCTCTTTCGAACGAGGTATCACTCGACCTATGTTCTCGTTTGAAAATTTCACCTACACCCCCTCCCCCAAAAATGGTGGCGGGGGAACGTCGCGTTTGATCCAATTTTTAGGCTCCCCTGTATTGTACAGCGGGGGACACTTCTAAATGGTACACCTTAGCCGTAAATCTCCATATGGCTGTACCATTTAGAAGTGTCCCCCGCTGTACATTGAGTCTTAACATTTTTCTTATTTGATGTATAGTTCGCGAGATATTAGCTTGCAACATTTATTTTGACTCACCCTGTATATAGTTTTAACATAAGAAAGAAAATAATTGGCTATGTTGGTCCATGGATTAGGCCTAAGCATTTTAGATACTAAGAAGATTCCAAACAATAGCCAATTATTTATTATGAACATTCCTTTATACCCCTGCGCAGTGCGTTTTACTCTGTGATTTACTGAGAAAAACAAAGCCTCCATAAAAGAGTAAAGTGTTTTATCAAGAAGGCGGTAAACAAATATGTTTCGATATTCTAGAAACTGAATATGAGGAGCACCACTACTCTGCCAATTAAATCTATTCCTATAGATTAGACTGATTTAACTGTTGTACAGGACGAATATCTAAAGGTTCTTTCGCTCAAGGAAAAAGGGAAAGAAATAAACAATATATCTGTGTTTACATTAGCAAAGGGGTCAACTTGATAGCATTTTTGAGCTATACGGGTGTGGGAGGAATTTTCGTATAGTCCCTTCTTTTTTGCTGAGAACATGAAGCAGGAAATTACTCATGCTGCTATTCCAGGTTCAAACTTAGTGGATTAAATGGAAATGTATTCTGTAGGGGAACGTGGGGCATAACGGGGTAGGGG